>NC_050185.1:19026088-19131088 GCF_008315115.2 Sander lucioperca | reverse complement strand
TGATTTGGCGGGGTCGCGTATCATTTTTTCAAGATCATATGGGATATGGGCTCATGGACGCTGTGGACGCTGCCCCTCATGGCCAACCTAGTAAAAGCAGGCTTCCCTTATCCCGTGCGGGGGGGGGGGGGGGGGTCCCCAGATGGTCCCCAGATGATACAGCTACCTGCTTTGTAAAGCTGTACTAAAAGCTAACATCAGCATGCTAACATGCTTACAATGACAATAATAACATGCTGATGTTTAACAGCTATAATGTTTACTGTTTATTTCACCATCTTAGTTTAGCTTGTTATCATGCCAGTTTGCACTACACATAAAGTACACCTGAGGCTGATGAGAATGTCTTTGGTTTCTGACCAAATATTTTCAAAACTAAAGTATTGGACAAATTTAAATTTTAACACAGTGATAGTGCTACTGAAAAGTCCAGGGATCACCAAAATGTCATGGCAATCCTCGTTGTTGAAGTAAAACCACAAATGACAACCTCATTGTGGCACGAAAGTAAAATTCAGGGGATCTCCAAAGTCATTAGGATTACAATATTTCCTGACAATCCATCTCATACTGTAGTAGCTGTTGTAATATTTCAGTCTGGACCAAAAATTGTGGACCGACCAACAGACCAGCATTACCATCCCTAGAGCCATGCTGCTAGCGTGGCTAAAATCTGGCAAGGTACACTCTTAGGGTACAATCTGCGAGCACACAGGCCCACATCCAATACATGCATTTCAAAATTGTCAGCAAATCTCTGTTTTAATTTCGGCAGCCTGCCATCGTGATAGCCATGTTGACTTTTACCTATCTGGCTTTGTGCACTGTAAGTAGACCTTAAACAGCAAGAATAAGCTTGAACTGGCAGAAGGAAATATACTGTAGGTGATTAACCAGGTATCCATTGTCTTAGGCCTCACGTTATTTGTTATTTCTTAGGGAGTGTAAACAGATCACCTTTTGTATGTTTCCTTAACTGGGTTTGAGATGGCAACAGTGAGCTGGGTTTTTTTTTGTTTGTTTTTTTAATATCAGGCCAAGAGTACATATGGTTTCATAAGAGGGAGTCACTTCATCCTTTAATTTGATTCCTGGATTTCTGGCAGTGCCTCTGGTCAGTAATGTGTTGGTCCTACCTACACAGACATATCTATCATCTTAAATGTGATAATACAAGGTCAGGATCTGTTGACCACATGCTTTGTGGAAAGTATTGTGATCCTGTGATAGGTGTCTACACACTTACCTGCTGCAATATTGATTACATTAAGGCATTTAAAAGGCACATATAGCAGAGTCTAACAGCAATAGTCATCATTTTTGTTGTATGTAAACCTCATAACTCCACTTTTCCATGTGTTTACTTTAGCTGAAAGAGAATATGGCTGTCTAAGGGTTGAGAAAATCTTTATCTCTTATCTATGAAACCCTTTCAGAACCTTGATTTTAATGCAAAAAATGTTTCATATATACTACAAAAAAATACATTTGGAGATAAGAGGTTTCATCCGGCAGTGATTACATGCAAAACGATACAACTATGACTTGCAGCCGGATGTTCTAATGCACAGATTATATAGTACTAGGCTACTGCATATCCCATATCAATTCTTAGTCTCTCACTTTTGTGTTGTAACTGCAGTTTAAAGCACTTCGAAAACATGGTCTATACACTTCCAATGAAGGTTTGAATGAGTCTTTGATTGCAACATGGTACGCCCTATCAAATATGTGCATATGGCATATTCTTCACCTTTGTCTTATTCTTTAAGGCATAATTTCTATAATATTCTCTGCAAACATGTTCTTTTATGGCTGTCACCTTTCATCTCTGCTTTGTTTCCCCCCTTGCACCAGTTCTTCTCCCTTTTGAATGTATGTAGAATGTCTTTGCAATTTGCAAAGACTGTGAAGTGGCTAATGAATGGGTGAGATGCTCTAATCAAACAAACCAAGAAATGGCTTGAGCATAAGGAGAGGAGTTGGAGGAGAAGGGTGACGAGGATGGGAAAAGAAGAGAAAGATGTGTTCGAGAGGAGAGGATAGGAGGATGGAAAAGTAAAAAAATGAGGGGAAGGCAGAGGGAGGTCAACAGAAGGAGAGGCAGATGCTCGTGCCGCGGATGCCTGTGCACGAATAATTATCCTGATGAGATTCACCGAGAGCGGCACGAAATGCAGAGGAAAAGGAGGTAGGATTTGGGGAATACCTCATGACACAGAAAAAGGATGATTAAGTTTTATGCAAACATATTGTAGTAGAGTATACAGGATGTGGGATAGGCACCTACTGCATCTCCTTCTGTCTCATGTTGTCTCCCTCCTCGTCATACATGGCGTGAGAAAGTGGAGCCTCCCTCTCATCTTTTAAAGATGCATGAAGCAGCAGCTACAGAGCGTCAGGGGGAGACTTCATACTGTAGGAGATAAAGAAGCACTGAGCAGCATCCACTGACTCTGTAACACACACACACACACACACACACACACACACACACACACACACACACACACAGCTCCATATAAACTCTCAACCCTTCAGTTTCTGTCTGCTGAGAGAGAAAGAATCAGTGGAAGGACAACGAAAATAAGTGCATAACCAATTTGTGCTGTCTCCCTCCTCCCTGATTAGATTAAGAGAGGCCAGCCCAGAATGTGTCAGTGGTCACTTTCTGCTTCTAGTGTAGCTGATATTATGAGCATTGTGTGCATCCAAATATCAGTAGCCACCTCCTTTTTGAGGATTCTGCCCGGCAGATTTGGACGGCAGCACATCAAAAACAGATTCAACACCAGTCTCTTTCTTTATGCACTGGTGAAAGAGCTTGATCTGTGTCTCTCTACAATCCACTGCTTTCCCTGAGATTATAAGACAACACAGGTGTTGTGTCGAGAGTGCACACGACCACCTGTCTAGTTCTTCTCAACATGAGTCACAAAGCACTTCCATACGTCACTGAAATGCACACACAATCACACGCAATCCTTTCATGTAATAGGCCTGTATCACACATGTTGCTATCTTATGTATACTTGTCTGTTGAAATGTCAGAGGTACAGCATTGCTTTAGGCTACTGATAACCTATCAAAACGTGATTTTAATCTTTTTACCCAAAGATGGAGCAGTTATACAAGTGTGGAGCAAATTAAAATACCACTGCTGAGAGATCTCTGACGGACACAAACCTTACTCACCTTTCAGCCTTTACAAACATTTGCCATTTAGTGAAGCGTGATAATACATTTTGGAATGAGGGTTTAAAATAATGAAAATAATATAATATTGTTGACAATGGACAGTTTCATAGGAATGTATTTTAACAAGTGTCTACAGGCATGCTAGCAGCTCTGTGAGGCTGTACTCAGGCATATTGCTTTGAGCAAAATGCTAATGTCAGCATGCTAACATCCTCACAATGACAAAGCTAACATGCTGATGTTTGGCAACTCAAATGTTGACCATCATCATCTTAGTTTAGCCTGTTAGCACGCTGGCATTTGCTGATTAGCACTAAACCTAAAGTATAGCTGAGAGCTGATGGGAATGTCTTTGGTTTTTCAGGTCATAAACCAAAGTATTGGACACATTTTGATCTGATGATGGTGCTACATGAAAAGATGAGGGATCACTTAAGGTTTTACTATTCATCCTGAAGGGGACTCCATGATCACTAAAGTCACAAGGATACATCTGGGAACTATGAATATCTGTACAAAATATTGCTATTATCCACCTAGTAGATGTTGAGCTATTTCAGATACATTTCCAATATATTTCTTTAGAAATATGATTATGCATTTTTCTTTTATAAATTCCTTGAGTGGATGTTAGGTTGCATGTTTTTCCGAGGCAGACATGCATTCTGAGAAAATTATATGTATCTGAAAATAGTTTCCTAATGTCACTTCTTATCATTATCTATATCCTTTAAATGTGTGAAATATACCATTGGTTGTATTGGTGTGGATCAGCCATAGTGTTGCCTCTTGTTGTCCTCTAATATCTGCTAAAAGTGCAATGTCCTATTTTTTTCTTTCCTAAATAATACCTAGTCATTCATTTCAAATCCTAGCTCTGTATAGTGTTTTATTTGTAATATTAGCCAGTGTGACTTGACCCCAAAACCCTTATTCTCTCTGTTCCCTCTTTTCTACCTGATGCTACTGATTTGTAGGTCATGTGTGAGATTTAGAAATAAACAGAGAGGGAGTGAGCAAATTACTTTTACCCTCTAGTGGTGAGCCTGGGGAAAGGCCTGTCAAATGCATTTAGTGAAAATAATATGGATGGCCAATTATCCCTGTTCAGTTGTGCATGGAGGCAGTTACCCAGTTGGAAATCTGGAGTTTTAGATTTCCGAATTTCATATTTTATTCACCAGCAAGTCTGATACAGTTAGGTGAGAACGAGAGGCTTATGCTGTGCAAGTATGTCAAAGTTTTCTTTTTTTGGAGTGCACAATCACCCAGTCTGATGTCACCGTTAGACCCTGCAACTCCCAGCAGAGCAGGCTGAGTCAGATGCAGCAGCTCATGTTGCATTACAGAGATGTTAGCGAGGTAGAAATGTTTCTTTCTATGAAAAACAACAAATTGAAGATCATTAAAAGGCTTTTTAAAGCAGCCATATTATGCTCATTTTCAGGTTCATAATTGTATTTTAAGGTTGTACCAGAATAGGTTTACATGGTTTAATTTTCAAAAAACACCATATTTTTGTTGTACTGCAGTGCTCTCTCTCACTGCTGCAGATCCTCTTTTCACCTGGTCTCTGTTTTAGCTACAGAGTGAGACCTCTTTTCTTCTTCTTCTTCTGTACTATCTTTGATTGCACTGCACATGCCAAGTAGCTCAGATGTGGATCATGTCAGCTAGCTAGCTCCATAGACAGTAAAAGAAAGGCTGTTTCTACAACTTCGGTCAGTTACAAGGCAGGATTAGCTGGGAGACTTCTAAATGAGGGCGCACATGTAAGTAGTTCTTTTGTAGATTATGGTGAACTTGTGTGTGTTGTAGCAGTGCTTTGCTATTGAGAACGAGGTAGCATGCTAGCATTAGCATTAGCGTTAGCATGCTAACACTACGAGCTAATGGTTGCGGTTAGCCTGCTCGTTTCGGCTTGTGATGTCACAAGCCGTGCCGATTTTGAACAGCTCACCCAGAGACTGAAGGCAGGACACATTCAGAAACCGTATCTCACTCTAAACAGCATGGATGGATTTTTTTCAAAGTTTGTATGTGTGTGGAAGCACCAGAGACACAACATAACAACCCAAATCCCAGAAAAAGTGATTTTTTCATAATATGGACACTTTAAAATGCTTTTTAAATGTTCACCACCCATGATATATGTTATTCATGGCCTGTCTGTGCAGTTACTTGTGCCATGATAAATTAAACATATTTTTGGAATAAATAATCCTGCGTACTGTCTATCTTACTGCTGGTATATTTACGGTATTACAAATTCAGTATTAATATTTCAAGTTCCATACACATACATGATACTTGGTAAACAATCATGTAGGTTAAAAAAGTCAATTGGTGACTCGCCTTGAGAAAACACACACACATTACCATCCAGGTATTTATGTAAAGAAGGCATATTGTCTTCTAAAGAAAATCCATAAAATGTCAAACAAATAAATAAGGTAAATAATGTCAAATATGACAATACTCACTGCCCAAAAGTCAAAGGACAAAAGATGGATGGGTGCAAAGGACCAATATTCGTAATTGAATAAAGGAAGATATTGTTACCATACATGAAATAAACCCACACTGTCCAAAATTGAGGAAAAATATTTTTCAGTTATTTACTTGGTAAACATATAAAGCTCAACGTATAGCCTAGTTGCAAACAATATGCAAATGCTGCTAATGTTGCTCAATTAACATAGTATTCACACACACACACACACACACACACACACACACACACACACACACACACACAATATGAAACATACTGCAGCAGCAGCTACACATTGTGGACACCAGTGGGAAAACCATTGTTAAGCGGAGAGGGAAAATCTAGTTGGTAAAAATTCAAGTTTTCATTTCCAGTGCTAATTAGCATAATTTAATACATCACAGTGTTATCCCTGTCAGACAAGCATCAATAACAATACTCATCAACTGTGCCCGGTGGTGTTTTTTCACACATAGACATATACACATGCAAGCACACAAACACAATTACACTTTCACACACAATGACATATGTTTAGAAAAATTGTCAACATGCTCAATATTTCACAGTTCTGCCTGCCCATATTCCAACACAAAAGCTGTGACAATGTATTTGGAAAAACACTGTCCCTGAGCAAAAAAAAAAATATTGAATCGTGCTCTACGGTGTTATCACGGTTTAATTTGTTTTTCACTAAAAAAAATAAACAGGGGAATCTCTCAGCCATGAGTGAGTGTGTGGCTGTGAAAGCAAAGAAGAAAGAAAGATATAGGGAGAGAAAGGGGAATAGCAAGAGACAAAGAGAGGAGAGTCAGGGAGGGAATAGGTGGTATTTAAAATGAAGATGACACATGGGATAGTTTTCCATTGCGCCTCATCAGGCTCTCTTGAGATGGGAGTGACTTAACATTTCAGAGTCTCATGTGAAACACAGAAACACTGCGACATATGCACACACACACACACACACACACACACACACACATACAAATACACTCATAAGAAAGCCTCATTTGGCTCAGGAGAGAATGACATGAAGGCTTTTTTTCTTGAGGTGAAAGGAATGGTTTTGAGTTGCACAATGATCAGGGGAACATTTCTCTACTGCAAATGATGCCACACACTTAGTAAAGGCGGCTTAGTAAAGTGTGTGTGTGTGTGTGTGTGTGTGTGAGGGATTTACTGCAAACTCATTTCATTGTGGGAGCTTTTCAGCGCATGCTTTTTAGTGTTCATATTGGTATAAATGAGTATGTATGTGTGTGCAGCGATTTAAAATTCATAGAAATCGCCAAACCATTCTGTAGTCTATTTGCTTATTTACTGCATCTATACATAAAACATGACTAACCCACTCTTTCATTTCCTCCCATTTCCCACATTCAATCTAAATTCCACCGAAACGGTAACATCCACACAGATCTCACAGTGTAGAGATTGTAACTATGATATTTACTCAACTAGCCTGTAGCCTACATTAGAGGACATCACCCTGGTCATTTCTGATGTTATCATGTGTATTTTAGTTGACTACTACAGTGCCCATGGCCACGGGAACATATTTTGAGCTGGGGGTGCTGACAAATTTTCGAGAGTGACATTTTCAGCCAAAGTCAACCACCACACACCACACTGCATCCATCACAATGCTCCACAAGCGGAAAAACAAAAACAAGAATGAAATCCAAAATCCAAGACAGGGCAAAACTAGGCAGGGGTAACGCAGGATATAGGCACAAAGCTACGACAATGGTACAGAATAGGCCTACTACAAGCTCAAACACTGAGCCACAAAATACGAGGGGATATAACACATCACTGAATTAAATTAAATCAAATCAAAAGTTAGCTGCCTCGTCGTCTGTTGCTAGCAGGGTCGCTGTGGGAGTGACAGGTGTAGAGGTGCTGCTACTTCTTTCGGTTACAGTTGTTGGGTTTTCTGACTCAGGTCTATTAGGCTTTTTAGCCTGTGATTGATTTATGAAGAAATCCAAAATGCGCTTTCGTGCCATGTTATAGGCAAGCTAACTTCTGTCCTGTTGACCTGCCGGGAAAGTTTCCACAACTATCTTCACTCATGAATGAGTGAGCTTCGCTCTTGGCAAAACTGGCAGATTCATTCTGATCAAATGATGCGTTTATCTCTTACCAACCAAATTTTAAAATCAAATTACATTTAATTGTAATGAAAGAGCGTAGGTTAATATCAATAATCAATTCATTAAAATAAATGTATGTCATTTTTAATTATGTTTGTAGTTTGTCTACCTTTCGCTAAGGGGGTGCTGCAGCACCCTCCGCACCCCTAGTTCCCACGGCCATGACAGTGCCCGTTGAAAATGTGCCTGTTTGGAACGGCCGATTGCTTGGCCTGTGGTATTGCTGCTTGTAGAATTCTTCAAATTGTACCCCAAATTACTTAAAGAAGGACCCCAAACCACTTAATATGCAACTCCACTGTATAGCCCCCTACTGACTTACAGTGTAGGCTACGTCTACATCAGAGGAAGAAATTGTACCACCATATTTACCTGACAAAAAACGTTGCAGATTAGGTGAAGAGTACCTAATCAGACAGTTGCCTCATGGACTCATGGCGGTGTGCTACCCACCCGGCCCGTTATAAGAGCTAATCAGCACATATCTGCGTTCATCAACCAGCAGAACCGGACTGTGTGTGTGTGTGTGTATGTATGTGTGTGTGTGTGTGTGTGTGTGTGTGTGTGTGTGTGTGTGTGTGTGCGTGCAGAGAGAGAGAGAGAGAGCGGGAGAGAGAGAGAGAGAGAGAGAACATTTTAGTATTGTCTTTTTCGTCAACGATATTGCATGTTGATATCACCACAGTCAGCGTTTATAATGACAGCGGTGTTGTATCGTCTCGTATTATCGTTAACGAATTTAACACTTGTTGCTTGACGTATGACGTATTGAAGTATGGATTTGATTTGCGGGGGTATTTTGGCGACGGTAATGTTATTAGTGCTATAAGTTAGCAGTAGACTTAAGTAACCGGACCCAGGGTGAGTCAGATGAAAACTGCTTTCCGGTCAGCTCCAAGATAGTTTCGCATTGCACAGGGCTGTGGAGAAAGCTCTGAGATTAGGTTATGTTCTACCTCTGTTTAGAAGTGGTGAATTTACAGCTCACAGCAACTTAATACGATATAGTGTCTGGCTTTTGTTTGATATTTAGTGTTGGCAAATGGCTTTTTAATGAGTTTCCTCTTAGCGAAATAATAGACACGGAAAAGACAGCGTTACGTAGCGCCTTTATTTTCCAACCTTATTCAACATAGCAGTTGAGATGTTCCTGTCAGCCATATCTGCTCGTGCTCCAGGAACGTGAAGAAAAGTTTGCTTGGTATATCCAGCAATCATGTTACGTTAGAAGCTGCAAAAAGTGAACCGCAGCCCAAGCCGGAGAGCGTGTCAACAGTCTGCTGCGTGCTGCACCAGCAGCTTATTGTTCGGCCGTTTAGTTTTATTTTTAATATCCAATATCTAATGCTGTCCAAATTTCTTCAAAATCCAAACCCCAAGTCCATTGGGTACTCAGGAAACCAAGTATAAAGTAGATTGGGTGAACGGTTCATGAGATATTTCAAAGACAGACAGAGGGACAGGCGCACGCATGCACGCACGCACGTACACACACACACACACACACACACACACACACACACACACACACACACACACACACACGTCCCTCTTTATTAGATAGATGATCAGTTGCATCCAAGTATTTTTAATTGTATATGCTCATCCACTAATTGACAACCAATTACAACTATCATGTATGTGGAACATGGAAAGTGAAACCATTAAAATAGTTACCACTATGTACAGTCCTTCCAGAAAAATGATTTTTTTTGTGATTGTTGCGGGCAAAAATCCTTGATTATGCGGCACGTTTTCTTAAAGAATGCGATGGAATATGCGGAATATTTATGCAATTTTATGCAATGAAATTGCAGGAACTTGCAAAAATTGCGGGAACTTGCAAAAACTGCGGTTTCATCATGGCTTCATCGCGGGGTTTGCAGCTTTTCGATGATGTTCACGTCGCGTAATTACGTCACTTCATAACGTCACTTCATAACGTCACTTCATAACGTCACTTCATAACGTCACTTCATAACGTTCCCATGGCAAAAGGGGAAAATGGCTGCTCTTGTGTGAAGTAAACGCAACATTTTTCAACTTTGTGCTAAGATATATGTGACTTTTTTGCAACGAAAATGCAGGGATTATGAAATCATGCAAGCCCTGCATATTTTGCGCGGAAATCGGCAATTTATGCAGCGAAAGTGCGGTGTATTTGAAAAAATGCGGCCCCTGCATAAATATGCGGACTTTGGCTGATTATGCATTGAATTATGCGATCGCATAATCGCGTTTTTCTGGAGGGACTGTATGTAAAATAGTTGCACAGCGTTTAAACAGCATTGTGCACTACACGTTTCTCTGTTTGGTAGGCTATAGACATTTTACATTAACAAATGAAAAAAAACTAGCCAGGACAGTCAGAACAGCAGGAAAGATAGTAGGCCACCAACAAAAGTAATTGGAGGACCTTAACAGTACAGCTAGAAAGCTTTGACCATCATCTGTGACACTAAATACCCCCTGCATACTGAGTTTAACTTGCTCCCCTCAGGGCAACGCTGGCAAACAAAAATATATGAAAGGAATCTTTTGTTCCTAGTACAATAATAGCATGAACAAACTGCATTAATCTGCACTCTTCTGCGTCAAGTATGCTGTACAGTGTGCATGTTGTATTCATTGTTATACGATTGTTGTGATGTGAGTGATGAGATTTGCTGTATTGATGTAATGTGATGTTTTCATTGTATGTGGTGGAAACAAAGGTGATTTTCTTAGTTCCAATAGAGGGCATGGCACACAGTACTATTTTAGACAATAATCTAAATGTAGCAACAGTTCCAACATGACAGACACCTTTGCACAAAGCAAGATGATACAGAAATGATTTTCAGATTTTAGTGTGAAAGAACTTGACTGGCCTGCACATATTAGCCCTGACCTCAACCAACACATTCGACATTGGGGTTGAACTAGAGAAATCGTCATCAGTGCATGACAAGGGTTCAAAATATTGTAAAAAGTTGTTGTTAGAGTAAAAATGTAAATATTAGGCTGCAAGTGTCTTCATATAATCCAATACGCACGCATTAAACTAATTGCAGCACCACAACATGAGTCAAAACATTTCGATTTCCTCCTTCACTTGCCAGTTTCACCAACACGGCCTCCACTGCTCTGGATCCAGACAGGTGGACACAATCGCGACTTCCTCGTCTCTCTCAGTTTTGAAGAACGCCTAAAGACCTAAGGTAAACTTTGAGTTATATGTGTCCACAATTTATTTGAAAGTTAAAAGCGTTTCACTTCGTGCAAACTCGACATTAAATGTGTCTTTTTCTTGGACTGGTGACGTTGTCTGTTGAATCAGAAGAAACCATTTAGCGTTAGCTAGCTAAAACATGTAACGTTAACGTGGCTAGCTAAACGTTAGCAAACAGTATTTCTAAGGTTTGAGTAATGATGAAATAAACGAGTTAACGTTTAGCTAACGTAAACCCTTTTTTTCCCCAGAGATTTGTATTAGAACGGTGCAACTGTTCATAACTGCCGTTAATAAAGCATTTAAGGAAGCTAACGGTAGCTTCGTCGCTAGCTAACGGGATGTCGCATTGACTATCGTTCACACATAGCACCCTCGCTAGCTAGCTAGTTGCTGTAACGTCACGGTGATTAACCTAAATACAATACCATAATAATATTGTGCAAGTAACGTCCTCATCAGTTGGTCGAACGTCAGCAATGGGAGAAAAGCACTGAGAAAAACAATAATGTTGTGCCCATCAAAGTTTCATTAGCCCAAAAATGTCTTTTTTGTCTTATCTGTCCAAAACTAATAAATAAAATAGACAATTTATGAATGATAAAAAAACAGACAAAATGAAAACATCGTCATGATTGAGAAGCTGGACCCAGAAAATGATTGGCTGGTAGAAAAAAAAAGACTTATGTATCTAACTAGCTATTTATCTTCTATCAGTGTCGATTGGCTAAATGGTGTGTGTGTGTGTATATAAATATAGCGAGAGAGAAATTTAGTCAATCTCCCTATAACTGTGAAATCGCAGAAAAATAACTGTCTGAGAAAATGCCTCCACGTTTAATAAATAGAAATATACATAGAAAAGCTTGTATCACCCAGTCAGTTTGTCCAACAAGGACCAACAATATTTGCCTACTGTGTAATTTTTTTTTAAGTTACTTGTTTTTCCTGCTGCATAATGAAAATAAATAATGCAATTTATGTCTGTAAACAAGGTTAGGCATGTATATGATTTTTTTTCTATTCTAGTGATTTTGATATCCTCACCAGTAACTTTGCATTATGAGAAGTTGAAGGCCACATGAAATGGAAATAGCAAGCAAGTTTAGGAGTGGTTCTGATAACAAAAATAGGAATTCCTGGGGCAGCTAAAAACAGTTTAAAGCTGCAACACTCGCACTGAATTAACATTATTTTTCCACAGATTGCTTGAAAAGCATGGCGGATCAGGACGCATTTAAAAACAGTCCAAGCAGAGGTGCTGCTAGTTTGCATTGTCTGCCAGACTTAGACCCAAGTTTGCACCGTCCTCGAGTCCAGCTGACTGATGATGTGCCCGTTTATAGCGATGCTACTGGCCTGAGGTAATGAAAAAGGTGCAGTGTTGTGGTTAGAGTAACACTAGAGAAGGCAAACCTTATTTATATTGCACATTTCATACCCAGGGGAAAATACAGTGTGTTTTGTATGGAGAGAAAAAAAATATAGTCTACTGATAATGATGATGAATATAATACTTACAATATTAATGATAATTGTAATAATGCTAATATTCATTCACAACAACCATACAGGAAGACTCACGTATTGGTTAGTCAATTCAAAGGATGTATTGCACATTACTGGAAGGTAACCGAAAGAAAGAAATGTTTAGGGCCATTTTTAAAAGAAATGAGAGACTGTACACATCTGAGGTCCCTTAGGAAGACTACTTCAGCATCTAGGGTCAATAAAAAACTAAAGGCAGCTACTCTGGACTTAGAGTTGACTCTTGGTACAGCAAGAACCAGATTACCTGAGATGTCTGACTGGATAATTGCTATTAAGCATGTCTAACATCTATAATGTGATGGAGCAAGGCCACTACTAGAATAATCAGCTTATTGCTAAATCTACATTTGTCTGGATAAGAGATTTTTTTTAGGGTAGCCAGTATCCTCCCGGTCTCATGATGGGCAGAAATTGTTGAGAGCATTTCTTAAATTTTAAGCACATGACAATGGTGACCTATTAACCCTGTTTTAAAACATGCCAAATGCACTCACTGTGTTTACTCTTGCATTGGGCCTGACTTAATTGTTTCTCCTTTTCACTTTAGGGTAGGGCTGAACGATATTTGAAAATAATCTAATTGCGATTTCTTTCCCAAATATTGCGATTTGATATTCGATTATTTTTTTAAGCTCTTTGTCTTCTGTATTATTCAACAAAGACAAACAATAAATCATTTTATAGTATGAACAACACACAATTACACACTAGACAGTTACATAAGTAAAAATATATAGTATATATATACACACACACACACACACACACACACACACACACACACACACACACAACAGTGTATTTTTTTTTTTTTACAGTGCACAGAGAGGAGCTGCCTCCAGCCCCTCCCCCTCGTGAAGTTGCGTGCTGCCGTGTGCACTTGTTCAGAGAGGCTATCGTTACGTTAGCTAGTTGCTGGTGTTCTTGCCGTGGAATTAACTGTACTAATAAAACTGTTGAAACACCGCGGACACGCTGCTGTGAAAGCTCCCTGAACGTCATTATCAGTCTGGTTGTTACCCCTCTCAGTGGCAGCTCCTCCACTCATATCTTTATAACGGAGCTAGCTAACTGCTAACCGGAGCTAACCGCTAATCAGAGCTAATCGTTGCTAACTGAGCCTTCAGTTCTGTGTGCCTGTATTCATTAACTGCACGTATGGACTCGAGCCCGAATAAAACCCTTCATTTTTATTAAAATGGCTGTAAAAGTTTTAAACTACAACTCAGAGTTGTTTGAATGACAGAAATCAGCTCAAGGTACGGCGTAGCATTAGCGTGCTAAGTTGATGCTTTCTCTGCGGAGTGCAGACTGATTTGCTCTCGCGAGTCACGTGACCAAATCGCAGCCTTTGCGATTAGGAAATCGCATTTTAACATATCGCGATATTATCGCAGATGCAATTAATCGTTCAGCCCTACTTTAGGGTTTGTTTTGTTTTGGGGGTGCACTCTATAACTCTGTAACTGTTTCTTTTTTAACCCCGATTTGGCTTTTACTTTGTTGTGGCTGCTTGTTACTGAGGTTTCAGATCGAGCAGGTGAGGAGCCCGCTGGCTAGTATGTCCTGTCCAAATTAAGCACACACACTGTCAGTTACTGAAGCTCATTAATGGGAGTACCCATAGTTACAGACAGTAAACAGCAGACAACCCACTGGCTCATTTCATTGTGACACATGTCATATACTTGGTTTGAATCTGCTCTGAACCTTTGTTGCCTTAGTCATCCTCTTTTTCCTTTATTTTATTTTCTGTCAACTATAAAATTGGCAACCAAAACTCTACTTTGACTTAAAGATCAAAATATCCCCCAAAATCTTAGAGAAGGTTTCAGCTGAATACCTGAAATGTAAATGAAGCAATGTGATCTAATTTGAGACTCCACAGGCTATTTCTTGGATTCCCTACTTAAACATGCAGGTAGAGAAAATGGCACCGGTGAGCCATGTAATGATGCTTTACTCTTGAATCTCACCCTCCTCCTAACGCAGACAAAATGTGTAGAGAGATGATACTGCTATTGACTGTAAATGGTGGTTAAGAAAATCTAAAAATATTAGCAGCCACCTTCAATTTGACTTATTTAACGGTTTTGCTGCTTCACTGATATTCTGTGATGTGCAAATGTTCATTTACATTCATCCATACATTTTGATGGATTAGCTGCTCAATTTACAAGGTTAAATACTTTCACTGTTTATGTTATGATCTTAAGAAAGATCTACCTGCTTCCAGATACCATGACCGAGGTGACGGACCCAGAACTGAGACGGCTCCTATCCAAAAACTCGATTCAAGCGACATCCTATTGGGAGATGAGGTACAGTAAATAAATGGAAAGAGGTAATGTCAGGTATTTCCACTACTTCATTGCTGTTGCATAGAACAGGCCATATATTAAATGTGTTGGGTTGTTGTTCAGGCTTTCACCTAGTTATTTGATCCGAAAAGAAGAGATGCTATCAGCATGTGATGCACGCTGCCTCCAGTAGCCCATTTCCTGGGGGGGGGGGGGGGGGACATTATATACAACCTTATATACAATTTTCTGCTTTCATGAATGTGTCCTTCTCAGACAACCTGAAATTATGTGGGATTAAATGACTGTGTTAAGTCTTAATGAAAATCTGACATCAAAGTGAAATCTAAACATCTGTGATAGTTATCAGCAGATGACTTGACTGGCAAGTAAAGCAGTGCTTCATACCATTATCCAGCGGTTCAAAACCATCTGCAGCCACTTTGTCACTTAAGCTGTGAACAACAGGAATACATTCTCAATGTTAATCTCACATTTTACACGCTCCTTGTCTCATCAACAGTATGTTTACCTGCACGGATTGTCTTGACAACTACATGCTTTCCTAAATTAACACTAGAGAAGTAGGTTCAAGGTTGATGAGAGGAGAAAACTACAGTTCCTATTTTTTACCAGAATTATTGTTTTTCTCAGGATGAAGACTCAGATGATGACCCAGCTACCCTCTCTCTCTGTGGTATGTCACCTCCTGGAAGCATACTCTCGGATGAAGAGCTTCTCCTGGACCAGATCAAGGACTTCAACAAACCAGACGAAGGTACAGTAGTATTAGGCACACTGTGATGTTGGCATTCAATATCTAATTCTAGTCTGGCTTCCTGTTGCAGCTTACATCCAAGTTCCTGTCTCTGGTGCTACGGAAGAACTGCTCCCTCCTCAAAGCCACAGTCAAACCCTAAACTCAGGCTCGTCCTGTCCTCTGGACTATTGGCTTTCCAGTCACTCCGAGGACCCAGTGGTCACTTATTTTTGTCTAGGCTCTTCTCTGTCCTTGTCACACAGTAGTGGAATAAACTGCCGACTGAAGTCAGGACAGCAGAGGCATTACACATCTTCCAACACACAATGAAAACCATAATTTAAGACCTCATGCTAGCACTTATTGCTCTTATTGTAAGACACTTCATAAGACTAAAGTGTGTTCGAAACAAGTCTAATGTGAAGCTGCACAACACTACATTTCACTTCACTCAACATTTACAGACACACAGACCATTTTTTTGATTGGCTTTAGGAGAACACTGCAAGTTAAAGGTTGTCAGGCTTAAACTGATGAAGTTGTGATTGAATAGTAGTGATCGAAATAAAAAGCCCTCTGGGAATTCTAGAATATCAATTTGGGAGATAACACTAGATGAAAATATGTATTTGGTTGACTTTTTGACAAGATTCACAATTACAGTCTCTGTAGCTAGATAGAAAATACAATAAGTTGAAGAAGAAGGCAGCAACGCATCAGATGGACAGTGGTAATGTCAGAAAATGACATGAAAAAATAAAATTGTTTTTACATTTCTGGTTGAAAATATTTTTGTTTTGTGGTTACATGGAGCTCAATTGTCCAGGTCCCTTTTCCGTTAAACTTCATAGAAGCCGAAATGCTTCCATACGCTAGCTTTTAGGATAGGAGGTGCCGGTCAGATTGTATGCATCTGCGGTTGCTCGCTCCGCCATACTAACCAAAACTCAAGAAGTAGCCTAGCGTAGAACGTACATCCCAACTTAGAAAAATTGTTACAGGCGATCATAATGTTGAGAATTGGGTTTTAAATTTCCGATTATTGACTTTTCTGCATCAAGACATAATCTACAGAATTGCGATGCATCTAAGAATCGATTTTTTTCCCCCTCCACCCCCAGTGTACCAATACAAAGCAACAGCCTATATTACATCACAGTTTTTATGTGCTGCTTTACTGAGAGCAATAGTATTTTATAAAAATGTCCAAGGCGAGTACTACGTCTTATCACTTTTATCTGAAAGGGTTTTCAGAACAGCACTAACATGGTGAAGTCCAAAATACGTTGTATCCCTGATTACATAAATGTCTTAAACCATCTTTCTTCTAGTATGCAGAACTGACTGGCACAAGAAACACATGGCAGCAATCAGTAGTGAGAAGTTTGACAGCCTCCTGAAGATGTGTCCTGATTTCCATGGCTGTAAGAGCCACATGGCAGCATTTGTCTTGATAAGAGGTAAATGCCTTTAGTCATGTTAGTGAAACTGTTTTGAGTTGGACTTTAAAAGGAAGACATTGATAATTTACAGTATTGTAAATGATAGGGGTGTGTGTGTGTGTGTGTGTGTGTGTGCGCGCATATATATATACATACACACACACACACACACACACACACATATCTATCTATCTATCTATCTATCTATCTATCGAGGCTTTTGAAATATATTGGTGAACGTGTCATCACTTCTTCACCTCATAGTTAAATGCCCTTCACACACAGCATTCTCCATGTCAAAGAAAAATAGTCTAATTTTCCTACAGAAGTGCTGGATACAGCTAATCTTCCATGTAAGCATTACAAGGTGGTGGCATTGGGAGCTGGCCGTTCAAGCTGCAGCAAGTGGCTTTGCTACGATGGGACAATGGTCCATGACTGCCACGCCATCATCATCGCCAGACGGGCTCTCCTGAGGTACAAAACTGCTTAAATGACTTTCAACAAGGGCCCTAATTTAAACAATCTTAACTTTAAATACTAATACAATGTATACAAATGACCTTTTCCTCATTACTGTAACATTCAGAATGAAGTCATGACATGCCTTTTCCTGCCTTGTTGGAGCAGGCAGCCTGGATCAGCACGCTCACTGTCTTGAACCATAAATGGTCTTTCTGGTGCATTGAAAGTGCCAGTGTGGTTCAAAGTGAGAATTGTATTTTTTGGCTTGTGTTCAGGTTTCTGTACAAACAGCTTCTGCTGTTCTTTGATGCTGATCCAAAGGCCAAGGAGAACTGTATTTTCGAGAGTAGTGCAGACAGCCCCCAGCTTCAGCTTAAACCCAAGACCAGTCTGCATCTCTACACCAATCAGTGTCCTGAAGGAGCAGCTAAGAACTTCTGCTTCAAGTACTTTTATTCCCTTCCTTTTGCTTTATTGAAAGCAGTAATTGGAAGTGTGTATGTGAAATGCCTTTGGATGATATAAATTAAGGATTTTATTCCAAAAGAGTAGATTTGACTTCTGAGAATAGTGACATCCTACAATTATTATTTATGTTTTACTTTTTTACTTTCAGTCTAATGCACATTATATTTTGTTACCTTTGGAGTACAGTAGTTTCAATATGGTTTATGTTTCTGTGCTCAGATTTTTTTTCTCTCAGTTAGAATGGTATATAAATGAGTAAAATACAACATTCTGTCCTGTTTAGGGGCCCTGCAAATGATATTTGGACCGATATGAAGCTGCAGTATCATGCCAAGGGCCTGCTGGTCCCTGTAGCCTACCTTGACCCAAGTCTCTGGGGTGCCAAAGTCTGCTGCATATCTGGTAGTGACAAGTTGTGCTGCTGGACTGTCACTGGGGTGCAGGGTGCATTACTGAGCCACTTCATCCAGCCACTCTACATCACCAGCATGGTGCTAGGTGAAGAGCCTTAAAGCAATTATTCGATATTTTAGGAAATTATACAAGAGTTAGAAGTTAGTTGAGAAGATTGACTCTCATATCTGTACGCTAAATGTGAAGTTACAGGCAGCACCTTCCTGCCCTTAGCCAAGAAATAATCCAGCAAATGCAGCAAAAAAAACTCGTAAAGCCACTTGTCATTTTTACATTTGATGATATAGCATAGCTATTAGAGAACTTTAAGGCTGCTGGTTGGAAGATTTTGTTTTGGAACTTTTTGGAAAAAGCCAGGCTGGCTGTTTCCCCCTGCTTCCAAGCTTTATGCTAAACAAGATAAATTGGCGGCTGGCTGTAGCTTTATATTAGCGTGTCCACGTTCGGACACCACTCGCTGCTATTGGCCATATTCGGACACTTCCGACCTGACGCACTTTCCGGTCTTTATGTTTTCGATCATCACCAAAATGTTAGCAGAATTGATCTATACCCATCTAACAATCTACGTATGAATTTTCCAATATGTACATGGACATTTAGATGTCTAATTAGTATATGAAAGTGACTTTGATGAGGAAAAGAAGTAAGAACGCTCGGACGACGATCTTTCCCTCTAAAAAGTTTCTGTTTTTACTGTACTGGAAATTAAGGAGCTTTTATTGCATAATTCAGTTGTTGAAGCATGTCATTTTATTGTGAAGGACGGAAGTACGATCCGGTAGTTTTGACAGCATTGCTGGGACTTAATACCCCCGAAAAACGCCCAGTGTTTACAGCGAGGAGAAAGGGGTGTCCGGTTATGGCCAAGGGTAGCGCATGGCTAATTCACCGGTGATGTGTGAATTGTGAAGTAAAAGCTAAAGTAAACAGTTAAAACTGTATACCGTTAGAAAGGTAAGAAGTTACACTTTAGTTTTGCACCATTAAATTAACTGAAAACATTAATAGATCATTAATATTCGTATTTGAACAGATATTTTAATAGAACGTTAGCCAATAAGTGTCCGAACGTGGACACAGTGACACTAAGCGTGCAGACCTGAGAGTGGAATTAATCATATATTGTATGTATTATTACATCCAGAGGCAGTGTTGGGCAAGTTATTTCCAAAATGTAATACATTATAGGTTACTAGTTACTGTCATTTGAGAGTAATTAGTTATATTACAATATTACTGTCTCTGAATTGTAATGCGTTACACTACTTTTGCATTACTTTTGAGTTACTTTCACCAAAATAACAGGGGAAGTTTGATTTGGCAGCTAGCTTGTGAATTTCACCACCGGATCAATAAAGTCTCGTCTTTATCCACTTTAATACATCATAGATTATTCATATTTTGTATAATTAATATAAATATGCAAAGTAACTAAATCTATATAAAATAGATAAGTAAAACGTATAATAGGCAAGTAGGAGAAAATGAAAATACTCCAATTAAAAGTACGGCATTGTTGTAAAATGTTTGTTTATAGCACTTGAATAAGAAATTCATGTTGTTTAGTTTAAAACACTCTAAAGGAAATGTTCAATTATAGTGTGATTAAAACTCACTATTTACATTATTTACAGTACTTGATTTATAGCTGGTTTGTGAAAAGGTAGCCTACACAACCTTATTTAACAGTAATTTAGTTTTACTGCGAATAGTCACAGGAAGTGCTTTTATTTTGAAGTATGCTACACGGAAGTTATCTGTTGTGTAGCCTACTCTTGCTAGCTTACTTAGATGCAACCAGGATGCAACATGTCCGTCAGGCTCAAGTTGTTCACTTTCTTGTTTGTAAAACTGCAACATATTGAACAGTAAATGGTCACAGTAAAAGACAAGCGCTTTTGGTCGTCATTCGAAGCCATTCCACTACAGGCATAGTTACTCTCTACGGCTGATAAAAGGCAATGATATTTACGTGTAGCAAGCCTCATCATTAATTCCCGACATGTTTATATCTGTCAGCCGCTGACGTACCGTCACCTGTTGGGACATACGTGCTGTCCGTACCGTCTCTGGTTCTGACCACGGGAACAGAAACAGGACAGCTCACTTCAACGCAGCGTAATAACTCCTGAAAATAATATCCATCTCGCAAATGTATCTGTCTCTGCAGTCATCTCAACCATCGAATACAGCGACAGGAAAATAATACGGCTTTTTTTTTTTTTCCTGTGAAGAAATGTGTCGCGGTGTTGGTGAATTCTTAAAAAAAACAATGCACCACTAAATGTTGCGTTAAAATGCGTTGTAACTCGCGTTACTGAGATTGTAACGAGTATAATATTACCAAAATTTAATTAGTAATGTGTTATATTACTGCGTTACAGCAAAAAGGAATACATTACTGTAATTGCGTTACTTTTGTAACGCGTTACTCCCAACACTGTCCAGAGGCCTGAACTACGAAGCAAGATTTGGCGTTAACGAGGTAACTTCAGGTTCAACCCAGGGTTTTGTGTATCACGACGGTGGATCACTTGTTACCGGGTTAAATCGCCGTGGTAACTTATGCTGAACACCTAACCTGCTCGGGAGCAGGTTATGTTGGAGATTAGAGATCAACCAGTGGAAAAGCACCGCCTACTGACCAATCAATGCTCGATTGATAACGGCGTCACCATTCTTAGAAGATCAGCTGGAGCTCGGTGGGTGGAGAGAGAGAGGTGCGCTCAGAAAAGTTAAAACATTTAGAGAGCGACAACCCCGTTAACATTCCCTGATGGATATCTTTATGAAAGATATAGATTTTCAGTGCAGGGAATTACGTATAGGCTATTTGTCAGCTTCTTGAGGTTTGAATTATGTTTTTATATTGTTTATTTGCTCTCACGATGGCTTCCCACTGCCAGGGTTGCAACTGAAATAATAGACTAAAGCAACAACAGTTTATGGAAAGCACAGGTGTAATTATGGTCAGATCTTGGTCCTGACTGATGGGGAAGTGATACTGATAAGCGTTGTGATTTACGCATTTACAGCATTGGCTATTTTTTTGCCAGCTTTCCTTCCTGTTTTAGGAAGCAGCGACTGTATTGTGCTTTGCCTGTAAAACCGTGTCTGTGTTCTTCATATTTATGTAGAATTATAGTTTGCTCTTCTTATGTAAAATATGCGGCTCTGGTAGATGTTTGCGATTGGTCGTGCTGTGCAAACGCTGCCTCTTTTATGTGAACGCACTCACCTCTAGGTTGTAAAAACCTGGGTTGATTGAACTAGTTGTTAACCACCGTCGTGACACAGCTTATGCGGGACCGCGGTTATTAGGGTTAGTGAAGTCGGGTAACTGAAATAAATCCAGGGCATGTTGGTCCTGCTTCATAGTATAGGCCTCTGGTAGTATGATTTCCAATGCATAAGGTCATAAACAGTAAGTGCGATGTTTTTGTTATATGATGTACTAGCTGAAATGGGAATGGTCACTTATAAGGATTTTTTTTTAAATGTAATGTTACATGAATCACTTTTACCTGTGCTTTTGTTCCTAAAAGATTAAAGAGCAAATACTGAGATTGTTGTATTTATTTAGGGGCCCAGAACCTCTCAAATGTGGAAGTGTCTGATAACACCAACATGCGACTGGGTGATGGATGGGAGGACTTTCTGCCGCCATCCTACAAAAAACACAACATCATCTTTCTCTGTGGCGACTACGTGGGGCCCGTTGGGGCCTCCCCGCAGCATGCCGATCTCAGCATCAACTGGTGCCTTGGAGACAAGGATATTGAAGTTCTGGACAGTAGCAAGGGCATCATCATTGATAGGTAAGATGCAGATGCATGTACACATGTACATTCTCCTTTTGAATACTGCATGATGTTTTTGAATTGAATGAAATGTCACTAATTTTAAGAAGTGAAGATAACTTTAACTTGTCCCTGCATCAGAAATATGGGACCAGTATGATGTCTTGCACTCCTGTTGCAGAGTCTTGACCTGACTAAAAGCTTACCTCATACACTCCTGCAGCCATTTCCAGGGATAGAGTAGAACAGCTTGCAGTGCCTGATGCAGTGTGCTTGTTTGACTGTGTCACTGAAGCTTTGGGTACCTGCCATCGCTTGGTTTTGGAGCTGCAGACAACTGCTGATGTCCAGTAGCTAGAGTGTGACACAGACATGGCTCTCACCGCTGTTTTTTCTTTGAGCAGAGATTACAGCCAAAAAATAGATTTGAAATCTGCTTGGGGCTCGCAGTGTTGCTGCGTCTTTCAGCTTTTAGTTTTCGGCGAAACCGTGGTTAAAAGTGTCAGGATGAGCTCTGCAGGACGTTTCAAACAAACTAGAATAAAAATAGAAAATATTCAAATGTAAGTTCAAGATTACAGGACATAATGTGTGCAGGGGGAGTTGAAGAGGAATTGTAAGGATGGCAAGAACTACTACTAAAAAAAACAAAACAAATTATAGTGTGAAAACAAAAGGAGATGCTGCTTCCTTCGTATGAGACTTCTTTAATTTAGTGATGTGAAAGTAGCATGCCAATTATTCCCAGCTTCTTTTAGCTATGGTTTTCATCACTGAAGCAATTAACTGTCTCCTAAAAGCTTTGGCATGCACCCAAAACCTTTGAATTATACATAGAAGATTCCATTATACGTAGAATGTATTAGTTATAATAAAAACAAAGGAAGTTTTGAGGAGGATGAGGAATATGATGGGCTGCAAACATTGTAGTGCTCTTGGAGCAGACCTTAAAATGATATACAGTACGTCACCCTGCACAGCCATCTGAAGTGTTGTAGTCAAGACCACCAAAACAGAGACCAAGTCATCACCAAGACCAGTGTATCGAGACTGAGACAAGACCAAGACTTTGAGGGGTTAAGACCAACTCAGGACCAAGACAAGACCAGCGCGCGTCCCACACTGCATGACACGATAAAATGTGGAAAATGCTAATCATAGGAACTCCTCAAATTGATCTGAAAAATTGGCAGATTGACAACGTTAGCTAGCTAGCTTCGCTAGCGTCACTTACACTTAGCTTACCTTTCTTTATGCATCTTTTTGTAAGTGCCGATAAAAATTTGAGTTGGACCCAGCTGTCTCAGTCAGCGTTACATTGCAGAATTTACACACTGCTGTATTTTCTTTTAGATGTTTTGCACTTAAACTCCTCCGCCAAATTTTATTACCGACGATTTGGCTGACATCTCCCAGACAGCCAGAGCTGCTTCTGTCTCCCGCATTCACTCATTTAAGGAGGAGAGGGGGTTAAAAGTTATTAGTTGCATTTGAAGCAGGAAGGTTTACATCCAATCACTGTAATGATGTTAAAACATCAGACAATGCACAGTCAATTTAGTATATATAAAAATCCCAAGTCCTCTTTATCCGAGACCGAGACAAGACCGAGTGAAAATGCGGTCGATTCCGAGACGAGACCTTCAAAAAGTGGTCTTGAGACCAAGACCGATCTCAAGTACTGTAACACTGGCCGTCTGCGAATGTCAGCTTCTATTAACACTCTCATACTTTTGCTGTAACAGTGCAGAAGAATTGTCTCGACAAACACTTTTTATGTTCAGCACAGCTAAGCCCCTGAAGCAGAGACTGCATCCTCCAAAATAGTGTTGGAGGTGCAAACATTGTTAAGAGCAAGTCACTCAATGCATTACATGAACACACATTTTATATTGACAATTTTGTCCCCCTGATAATTAACTGGCTAGCTTGTTTATGACTCATTGGTGAAGGAGTGTGTGTGTGTGTGTGTTACACACACTACAAAGCAAGTCTACGTCTTCAGGAGACAAAAGGGCTTGATTTGCTTGTAGCACAGATAACCACGACAAGCTTTTTGGATGTATTCGTATAATATATGGTAGCTGGCAACAATATACCCTCAAATCATGTCTATCTTAAGTAGACTTTGAGACTGATGTACATTGAACAACATGGAATCTAAATAATGCAGGATTCAAGGCTTTGTACATATTTGTTATAAAGGTTGAATAATAATGCAGTATATAAAACACATGTATAGTGAAGCATTTATTGGAATATTAGTTGGTGATGGTGTACTTTCTTATTTCCCAGCTCTCCATCTGTGAGTGGGCCTGGATTCTCCAGCAGACTTTGCAAAAGAGCCCTCTACAGTTATTTCCTCCGAGTTGCACAGCTGGGTGGGCATAGCTATCTGCTGGATCTTCCCACCTACCACAGCATCAAGGTGTGTGTCAGCTATATGTGATTACATGAATGCTCTGCGCTCAATCAGAGAACTGCGGTACTGTAAAACTATCAAGTCTGGTTATGGTGGATGTGAGTTAATTGAGTGTTTTGTAACTTCATTGTAGTTTTTAGACAGATTGGATGCATGATGTTGTAAATGGTTTGTTTTATAGGTGGAAGCCACTGTGTACCAGACAGTCAAAGATCTGGTCAAGCAACAGTTTCTGAGCAACCACGCAGGTCCCTGGAATTCAAAAAAGCTGGTGGACTGCTTTAGCACTTAAATGTGCTCCCACTCAGTAACAAGCCATGTAGAAGTATAAGTTCCTCTTGAGATTTGATTTACTGTTGTTTACTGTGCACTTCATAACAGTGATTGTAGTTTACATCTAGTTTTATGTATATTTGTATTTGATAATTTTTTGTTTGCAGTTCGTGTAGGTGTTTGAGAAAAATAAACGAGATGCTACTGTTATGCACCACAGTAATATAGTCAGTTTGAATGAGTTGTGGGTGGAAAAACATGGCTTATAGGCTAACATTTGTTCTCCCTGTCAAGTAGAATTGAGCTACATTATCACCCATTATTGCATTTGTAGCCAAAATGTTGTACTGATTAACAACAAAGAATTTTGTGTTGATGTACCAACCAAAAAATTTAACCAGTCACTGGTATGGAGAGAGGGTGTTATGAACAGGTAATTATTATTATTTATTTTTTTTTACAATTTAGTGTTTTATGTCGCTCACTGTCATATGATTTTAAACTGGGATCTTACTCATATTTATTCTGATTGTATCCACAGCAGGTCCAGTGTGTTTGTGGTCAGGAGTTCAAATCAGCAGCTGAAGCAAAGATATAGTTCAAAGTTTCAACTTCTCTAATATCCTCTCTAGTTTTTATTGCCCTAATGACCCGTATTTTGCTTTTCTAAAATAATTTCCTGACAGTTGTACATGAGACAGATTATCTGTCAAAAAAATCACATTCCTCTGCCTCCCTCTATTGCTCCTAATGGCATTTGCCAGTTTCCCCTGTGCTCAAACAAAAACAACCAATCAGAGTCGAGGAGTCTAACTCAGTGTCAATGACTGCTCGTGAAATCCGATCAAACCGTCAAACTAGGCACTACTGCATTGCCTATCTTGTGTCAAATGTTTTCAGTAACATATTTTAGCGCACTGTTTGGCTGTAAAACGAGAAGGTTTGTGACCCGGCTGCCATGTTGAAAACAGTCGAGCAAAAACCAAGCACCGACCAATCGGCCAGAGCAGACTTTCTTATTTTACAGCTAAAAAGTACCCTAAAATATGTTTCTGTAAACTCTTGATTACGTTTGATTATATTTGATCAGTGCTGCCTAGTTTGATGGTTTAATCGGAGTTAACAAGCAGTCATTGACACTGCGTTAGTGACTCCTCAGCTCTGATTGGTTGTTTTTCTTATTCCATTGGAGCACCAGGAGGAGGCAGAGGAACAAGTTTTTACATACATACATACAATTGTGTTCAAAATAATAGCAGTCCAACATCACTAACCTCATGAATCAAATTTTTTGGTAGAAGTGATATTTCTACATGGCAAATAATTTACTAGTAAGTGTTGTAGAGTCATAGAAAACCAACAGTCCTGACATGCATGCTGCTCATTCTGTGTAATTGAATCTGTAATTGAAAGGGGCATGTTCAAAATAATAGCAGTGTTGTGTTCAATTAGTGAGGTGATTGATTCTGTGAAGAAACAGGTGTCAGTTATGGCCCATATTTAAGGAAGGAAGGAAGCAAATGTTGTGCATGCTGGTTATAGTGCATTTCACACTGAAATACTCAGCAAAATGGGTCGTTCCAGACATTGCTCTGAGGAACAGCGGACTTTGATTAAAAAGCTGATTGGAGAGGGGAAAACATATAAAGAAGTGCAGAAAAGTATAGGCTGCTCAGCCAAAATGATTTCAAATGCCTTGAAATGGCATCCAAAGCCAAGTCAACTGCCATTCGAATGGATTGAAGAATAGCCAAAATGGCAAAGGCGCAACCAAAGATCAGCTCCAGGAAAATCAAAGAAGACTTAAAGTTACCTGTGAGTACTGTTCCGATCAGAAGAAGGCTATGTGAAGCAAAGCTATCAGCTAGAAGCCCCCGCAAAGTCCCATTGCTGAAAGAAAGACATGTACTGAATAGGTTGAAATTTGCCAAAGGACACATTCACTACCCAAAGGAGAAATGGTGCAACATTCTGTGGACTGATGAGAGCAAAATTGTTCTTTCTCATGCACTGAATTCAAGCCACAGTACACTGTGAAGACAGTAAAGCATGGTGGTGCAAAAATCATGTTGTGGGGATGTTTCTCATACTGTGGTGTTGGGCCTATTTATCACATACCAGGGATCATGGATCAGTTTTAATACATCAAAATACTTGAAGAGGTCATGTTGCCTTATGCTGAAGAGGAAATTGCCTTTGAAATGGGTCTTTCAACAAGACAATGACACAAAACACACCAGTAAGCGAGCAAAGTCTTGGTTCTAGATGAACAAGATTGATGTTATGGAGTGGCCAGCCCAATCCCCAGACCTCAATCCCATAGAAAGCTTGTGGGGTGACATCAAAAATGCTGTTTCTGAGGCAAAACCCACTAATGCAGAGGAATTGTGGAATGTAGTTCAATCGTCCTGGGCTGGAATACCTGTTCACAGGTGCCAGAAGTTGGTCAACTCCATGCAACACAGATGTGAAGCAGTTCTCAGAAATAATGGTTATGCAACTAAATATTAGTGCAGTGATTCAAAGTAAAGCAAACCCTTGACATTTTTTCAGTTTATACAGTAAATGTTTGAGTTTATAAAGAAAAATGCAAATACTGCTATTTTTTGGTTAACGGTATAACAAACTTGATCAATTTTGGTCATGTTTTGATTTGGAATTGAATGTGCAGTGTTCCCAATGCATTGATATTATGGAATTAAAAGCTATTCTAAGGATTTTGAGCATTATTCACTTTTTTAAACACACTGCTATTATTCTGAACACAACTGTACATACAGGTTATCTGTCTCATGAAGTACTGTCAGTATATAGTGACAGTTTGAGCAAATATTTTTTTTTTATATATAAAAATGACCAACCGTACCTTAATATACTTAATATTAGTTACTCTGGATCTTGTGCAATCCACAAACTATTACTTTAACACCTCTGCTAGTCTATAAATAAAAATGTAAAGGTTTTGTGAAACTTTACATTACTAGTAACTGTTGCCGGCCTTTTGGTTTGCATTACATGTGCAGGTGTTAAGGTGATAACTGTAGTCAATATAAAAACACCAGCTAAATGTATGGGACATTCATGCAGCGTGGATTTCAGTTATGTCTCTATGCTGCTACCAATCAACTCCAGTTAATGCCAGTGGTTTATTAAAAACACATTGACTATTTTGGACCATCACATGTTTATCGCAAGAAAGGTGTCATAATTTACAAGAAAAAGATAGTAGTCACATTTGAGGATGGTGTGGTAATCCTCTCATGAAGTGATTAAGGAACGATTGTAGAATAATAATTTGGTCTAAACCTGAAGTGCACATGTTCTTAAATAGTCAAGAGGTGAAGAAGGACCACAGGGAGACTTGTATCATGTTAAATTTGTATTATTTCCTCACAAACTGTGGTGCCATGATTCGTTGTCACCATGGCATCAGCAGTTGCTTGGCAACCAACTCCTCCTTGGAACTGATGCAACTACTCATGTCTTCATAATTAGAGGGTCTTTTACAATATTTAGCAAACAAAAAAACAATAGAGTTGCATGATAAAATTGGCTAATGAAGCTGGAAAACAATGGAATTCATATCTCTGTGGTTTAAATTTAAGTACAATTCGTGTTAAGGCTGCTGTTCTGTTTCAGTTTTCAAGATGATTTTAGGATTTGCATGTCTGCATGTGTTTGTATGCAAATGCTTGTATTATCTTTGTTCCTGCTGGCCAAGCAAGTGATTCCTCCAGCCAGGCGTCGGGTTCATCCCTCTCTGGGACTGCAGAGCTCCTGCACTGGAGGGGCTTCTCTGAGCACGAGGGAGAGCCAGGGAATTCACAAAAAGGCCTGCAAGATAATTAAACATTCGTGACAAATTTAGAGGTGTGAAGAACAGACATTTTTCACATGTGGTTTTAGAATATATGCCCGGGAGTTTAGGATTAAACTTAAATTACCACCAGCTATCAGATGGTGAAGAAAACCTTTAAGAAATAATAATGTCCTTTTAGGCCCAATTACAAAGGCTTTCATGTAATTATTTAATGTCAGTGCAGCCTCTCATTGATGTATCCAGAGACCTTTACTGTGATTCTGGCAGCTGAGGGACTGGGATGTCTGACTAAATCTGTGATCATCATTTCATTAAGGACTATAATTGAAGCAAAACCCTCAGCTGCTTATCTCTCAAAATACATTTGCAAATTAGTTTTTATTTGTGTATGCAATTTTGATCACTGTCAATATCATTGGCTTTTAGGTTTGCTAAAGTGACAGCAGTGTTAAAAATGTGCGATGCTTTGGAATGATTATGCTTTGTTTGCTCACCCAGGTTTGGTCTCTTGCAGGATGAGTCTCTCTGGCTGGAGTCGGAGGAAGCTGATGTGCTGTCTGTGGAGCTGGACTTGACCGAACAGACCGATGGTACTGGTGCTCTTGGAGGATTTGATTTGGGTTTAGCCGTGACTCCAACTGATGCCGAGTTGCTCCACTCTGGATGACAACACCAAACACAGGTATCCAAGAGTTGCCTTTTTATTGTAATTGATTAACCTCGTAAGATAAATTCTGCCTTCACAAACACAGTGACAATACAATATATCATCAAGTTACCAAAAAAGTAGTCTATATCGAAGACGTTTCATTGCCAGGATTGTTCAAGTGCTGCCGGAAATTCTGCCGGATGTCCCTAATTTTCAGCTGGATGTCCATTACCTTCCGCTTTCTTCGTGTTGGCATTCTAAACTCCGGTCAATTTATGGACTATGGTCTGCTCCTCATATCTCTGCAGGGTAAACCCAGACAGCTAGCGAGACTATCTGTCCAATCAGAGTTTTCTGTTGAACGACTTAAACAACTTTTGAACGTACGTTCCTTCCAGAGGCTATTTTGCAGAGGCACCGTCATTGAGTCTGGCGCTTAGTGCCACCCATGATGATTGTGATTGATTTATAAAAAAAAAAAAAAAAAAAAGCCAATAAACCAGAGCATGTTTTTCTCCCATTCCAAAATGTTGTGTGGACTAGCGCAATGCGAGACTACCAAAAAAGTAACTTCAGATATGTAGTCACATCATACTGGCTGTCGTACCAGAATACTCTTCAAGTCGAAAACGTCCAACGCAGAGGTGAATCCTCCACTGCTTCCTGACATTTTCCTTCATCAGACAGTGGAAGAGGAAAATGAAAAGTCCTGGAATATAAACAAAAGTGAGAGAAGGTCATGAGCTTTAAAATGCTAAATTGGATTTTGATTGGTGGCTCTATTGTCCTTATGCACTTGAGCAAGGCATTTCAGTCCCAGAAGTAGAACGTGGAGGGCTTTTGTTGCATCACTCACAGATTAAAAAAGAAACTAATTTAACAGGCTAACTGAGGTAAAGGGAGTTGTGAAATAGTTGCATCATGCAGCCTCTGTTTAATTTTCTTTCTTTTTATCTTTGAGTTTTGTTGGTTTCTTTTGAACTGTGAACAGGAAGTGGGATGTTGAGTAAAACTGCATGTATGGTTGGCAAACCTTTACTCATAAATCTATTTATCGCTTATATCACTCTTAAGCCCCTTTCACACATGCACTGCAACCCTGAAATTATCTAGACATTACCCAGATGAGCTGTATGTGAGAATGCAAATATGTGAATCAGTTGGACCTGACAACAGCGAGTGGGCGTGTTGATGACTTTGTTATAATGCGGCCCGTACGAGAAGGAAACACACATCCAAGGGTGAAAAAGAAGGGTAATTTATAGAAAGACGCCAACAGAAATGTCTCAAATGGAGAAACCACGAGATTCGTGAATTTCTGTCGGTTGGGGCCGGTGCCGAAATCATCACTTAAATTTAACCATTGGCAAGAGACTTGGTTGTTTATGACCGAATTACAAACCGGCTACGTGACATTGGTGTTATCTGAGTCAGATCCTGCCTTCTGCACACTCTACCCAGGCGCCACTCCTCGCCTAAACCAAATGGAGTATTTCCAGTAAGCACATTCGCTCTATCCTTATGTATTTAGATATATTATCCAGCATGACCTTCAGTAATTATTTCTGTGCAAAAAAGAAACTACAACCTTGCAGGGTGTTGAGTCCAGAGAACAGGTACAGTAGAACTATTCTGGCTGGTCCCCAGGTAAAGAAGCCAACAGCCCATGTTAGTCCTAGTAACAAGGTGAGACTGACAACTCCCTTCAGGTTATACATCAGTCCACTGCGGGTCCCAGCTGGGCTGTTGACTCGCATGTGGCGAATCTGGATCAGAACCACTACAAAAACCTAAAAATGAGACAAAAAAGGCTTGGAGTAGTTAAATTACAAGGAAACAATTATGGAATTAAAGATAAGAGCCCTCAAATGTTGCATTTTGTTATACTGAGTCATGCCAGGCTACATCCGTCTATTTTGAGATGCCTTCTGTAGAAAGGTAATTATGAGAATACTGTGATACATTAACCAGTAACATGTGGACATAGGCCAGTGTTTTAGTGGTCTGAACTTTAATGAAATGTTTAAATGATTTACCGCAATGTTGAAGAGAAAGACTAGCACGGCATAGGCAACCACAGACACGTAAAATGTCACTTCGTCCTGGAGCCAACAGCTAAGGGAATAAGGATCAAGATTTAAAAAAATGTCAGTCTCACTATTGATTGAAACCACTGTGTTTCAAATATGCCCCAAGACATGGAAAATGAATATAAGATAAAGCCACAACTCACAAGTTGTCAGTGTTGTCCAATGGCACTAAGCTATGCTGAACATCTGTGTAGAGGTGACTGCCGTAGGCCTCTCTGTTCACAATAAGCACCAGGATGCAGATCACCAGAGGAATCCCTGGAGGGACAGTTTAAATACTTTTTATAGCAGAAATATTAATCATGGTGTTACACAGGGTTATAATAACTTGCTGGACACATTAAGATGAGGCTTTTGAAAAACCGTCAACAGCATTGTTTTGTGACACTGTTTTGGCCTAGCCTGGTCCTACCAGACTCTCTGTACACATTTCATTTGTACAGAGAGTCTGGCCACTCTCCATTGACAAGTGTCAACTTCCTCTGTTGAAGTTTAAAACTAATGGATCTGCCCAGAGCCACTCTGGATCTGCCATAACCAATCGTTTGGTCGTGACGTCGGCTTAGCATCACTAGCGTTCGCCTTAGCGAACTCTCCCACCACTAACGCAGCTGGAAAATCAAACTTTTCCCGAACCCCTTGGGGAGGAGGGCCACAACATCATGGCCACCAACACAACTCAGCAAATATTGTTCTTGCTCGGGCTTTAACTTCAGGATATTCGGCAGCGTTGCCACAACGGACCAAATGGCTTCGCTCATATCTTTCCAATCCAATCCAACTTTATTTATAAAGCACCTTAAAAACAACACTGTTGACCAAAGTGCTGAACACAGTCTATACATAAACAATAACATACAACAGAGGCACAACACAAAATAATAAAACAATAAAAGAAATGCAATAATACAAAACTCAAAGTCAACCCTCAAACTGAGTTAAAAGCCAAAGAAAATAAATGAGTTTTAATACGAGATTTAAAAACAGGAAGGGACTCAGTCAGTCTGATGTGCAAAGGCAGCTCATTCCAGAGTCTCGGAGCTGCCACAGCAAACGCACGGTCACCTCTGGATTTACGTTTGGTCTTGGGGATGACCAGTAGTGCCTGGTCAGCCGACCGGAGCGAACGAGAGGGGGTGTAGGGCACGAGCAGATTAGACAGGTACTGGGGGGCCAGGCCATGCAGACATTTAAAAACAAATAGAAGAATTTTAAAATCAGTGCGAAAAAGCACAGGGAGCCAGTGGAGGGATTGGAGGATGGGTGTAATATGGTCAAATTTTCGAGTTCCAGTTAAAAGACGAGCAGCTGCATTTTGAACTAGCTGTAATCGTGCCATATTTGATTTGCTAATACCGGTGTAAAGTGCATTGCAATAATCTAAACGAGTGGTGATAAAAGCATGGATTAAAATTTCAAAATCATGTCGAGATAAAACCGGTTTTACTTTGGCTAGTTGCCTCAGCTGGAAGAAGCTGGTCTTCACCACTGCACCAATCTGCGCATCAAGTTTTAAACGACCGTCCAACTTGACTCCCAGGTTTGTAACCACAGGGCTAATGTCTCGTGTTAGACAACCCATGTCAACAGGAACCGCAGCAGCTGAGTCACTAGGAGCGAATAACACAAACTCAGTTTTGCTCTCATTTAAATACAAAAGATTTCTCCGCCGCCATTACGGAACTACAACTCAAACTACCGCACAACCTCAACGTCATCATTCTCAGCCACTCCCCCTGTTCGCTGATTGGACTGCCAAAGATTTGACCGGAGAAAACCTGCGAATATACCGCAAACCCAGACGGAGTACTGAAGGAAAATGAAAATTGAGCGGAAGTACGTAGGAGGGCGGAGCTAGGCTAGTTTTGGCCTGCCACTAATTGAAAGTCAGCCAGTCGAACACCCGACTCACCCCATCCCAGAGCACAGAACTTGAGGATATAAGAGGGTACGTAGACGTTGAAGACTTTGACGAGAGCAAAGTACATATTAACGGCCTCTAATCCCATCCAGGTGAATGACGCCAGGAGGAAGTAGTGGAGCGTGGCTGCTACAGCCACGCAGATGCCGTATAGACCCCAGGAGGACAGCCAGGAGTTGACCAGAAACACCAGGTTCAAACCTAGCAGTGCCAGGGAGAGGTTGATGAGGATCTGAGACGGGTAGTCTCGACGAAGCTTTCTGAGACAGAGATAAAAAAACATGGGGGAGGAAAACAAACGGTAAGACACAGAGAGACCCGATGGTCAAATGTACCTGCATTAGTGTTGACATGGCCTTTAAGACCTAAACACAGTCAGTGTATGACAAGTGGAAAACATTTATAAAAATAACAACTCAGTGGTTGGAGTCTCACTCGAAAGCTGTGTAAGTGAGAGCAGTGATTCCCAAGAACACCGATGAGACTCCACAACCAACATATGTGATAATGGTCAGGATCTGCTCATTAGCCGGGTCCAACGGAGTCCTGGAGACATCCTAGACACAAACACACACACAACACAGATTTGTAAGCAGTGTCCCACATATATCTCTTACAGACACAGATTGAACGGTAATAACAGTAACTGCCCCTGTCCATACTGCCAAGTACAAACCAGCATGAAGACCATTCAAATTGCTAGCTTACTCTAGTGTGTGTAAATAAGTTTGTCAATTGTCAGTTTCAGTAACAACATGAGTTATCACTGTCTGATATTTTAGCAGTTTCTGAATATTATTAATGCAAATTTGTTCAAATTATAGATTGCACAACCCTTAGCTGTCATTTTGTATTAGATATACCATATTTGATCATTTTAAAGCAATAAGTTTAAGTTTATGCTTAATTTCAAAGTACTGTGTCTTTGCTGTCTGTAAAAACACCAGGGAACCGGAAGCATGTCCCACAATGACTTGGTTTAAACACAAATAATGAATTTAGGTCAAACTTGGCTTAGCAGTAGTTTAGTTTCATAAATTATGCTTTGAGTGCCCTCTGCTGGTAAAAACTGATTTGAATCGCTCATCCTTGCCTAGAACTACTGCTATTAATACTGTTACTACCACTGCCACTACTATTACCCAAACTTTAAAACATGCTGCAGTCCCTCTGAGGGCCAAAGTGCGCTTTCCAGGAAACGGTACAACAAAAATAATACAATGCATACCAGAAGAACTCCGAAGTGTGTGAGATGATCACACAGGCACGTTGTGTAGTCAGAGCTGCTGTTGTATTTTCTGCAGCCATAATCATCCCAGCCTCCGTTTCCATCTAGGTGATGACACAGACATTTAGTATCACACAGTTAATCCAGCAAGTAGTAGTGATTGTCAGAATCAGGACCTACTGTTTTTATTGAAGTTCCAGTAAACACACTGCACGTCCTTGTGAAGCTTTAACAGAGATGGAAATGAAATGCTTTTGGTAATCAAACTCATTCATTCATTATATCAGCAGCAGTGTAAGCAGCGGGAACTCTGTAACAGGTGTATGTCGCTCAGCTGTTAGCCATATTTTTAAAGGACAGTTAATCCTACTGTGTTGGGTATAAGATGGTGGAGCGTGACTTCGACATCTTCATCAAGGTCTTTGATTGGAGAGCTGGCATTGGTCACACTGGCTGACACCACAAAGGTGTTGAGGGCCATCCCCTTTTGGCTGCTCTGAAAATAATAACACAATGCGTGTGCAAGTTTTCTTTTCTAAGCTAAACACCACCCAGTATAATTAAAACATGGATGTTTCAAATAAATATTCTGATAGAACTGCATGTTTTCCTGTTTCTTTAAGAGAAAGAATTCATAAAGATTGTACCTTGAAGAGCATTGGGATTCCGTAAAACAGAAACTTAACCCTTGCTGGCCTCTGGTTGGAGCTGTTCTGTGGGAATTTGTCCTGCAGGGCAGATGGCAGGGCGATGAAAGCCACTGTGCCGTTGAAGGGATACTTGTTGATGAAAATCTACAACATAAAGAGACATTTCTTAATTATCTTTTAAGTTCAGACTCAGCCTGCTTACGTTAGTTGTAACAGTCACAGTGATTGGGGACATTAGTTGGTTGTTACTTTACTAACCTCAGGCTTTGTGCCTGCGCGGTCCGATGACACTCCGAAAGTCAAACTGCTAAACTGTCCGGGAACTACATCCACCACAGAGATGGCAATGGCAGGAGCAACCAGGGTGGATGAGCCCTCGTAGCACACCATCATGTCTCCGACTGCCTCCGTGATATTTAGGATACTGGAGAGGAAGACAGAGGAAGGTGACTGGACGTCAAACAGAAAAGTTAAGGAGATTCCTTCAGTTTTCCATCCTTACGTGTTAGTGAAAGGTAGCAGGTTGCTGTTAGATTCCAATATGTCAGAAATGATGTTGATTAGAGCTTGGCCCACGCTTGGTGTGACCCTACTGAGGTTGACGATGTCCTCTAGCTTGTTGAGGATTGTGACCAGCTCCTGGTAGCTGAGTGTGGAGTGGTTTCTCAGTAAACTCTCAATCATCTCCACCACGTCCAGTGCATTATCTGAAGATAAATGTACATAATGTACATGTAATATGATAGATGTAATACATATGGCTGTTTTTTCTACAGCTCCATAATAGAATAAGTCCTGACCTGTTAACTGATTTGTTTTTATGAGTATTTAAATGTGCAGGAACAGGGAACTATTATTATAAACATTATAACATCCCTTTCCTGGCTTTGCATACATCTGTTTTTTGGCATTTTAAATATGGCATTATGGATTCTTGGATATTTAGCATTGCATTTTAAACTATAAATTAACAACTACAACATAAGACAGAACAATGAATTGAAAAGTGCGTAACAGACCAGCAGTGACTTCGACATGATCCAGATCAGCGATGGTTTCCACCACCAGATGACATTCTTCCAGCTCTGGATCCAACCAGTAGGTACTGAGGCACAGTTTACTGTCAGATTGGGGGGGGGGGGGGGGTTTGAGAGGACAGAGGGAGAGGGAGGGCTTTAAAACACAAGTTTTGGTAAATGTTTTATTCCTCATCTTGTATTTATTTTACAAGCTATATATCGTTTATTCTTGACTATCTTTCGTACAGTACAAAAGGGTAGTGCTGACACGGCAGAAAAATCAGTGTGGTAATAACATGATGTTTTTCACGTTATAACAAGATATTTTCACGTTATTACATACAAACTTATGAAGTTATAACAAGAAAATGTTCTTATTACAATATACTATTTATCACATTATAACGTGAAACTTTTCACGTTATGTGATCATTTATCTTGTTAGAACATGAAACTCCCGTTTTAGTGAAGACAAAGTCAGACAAATAAATTGCGAAATATGGCTCACATACACAATTTGATTAAGTTCTACTTCATGCTTGGGCTGAGACATGGTGAGATTCTGCTGCTAATAAGGACGGTGGATGATATTGTGATAAGCATGCGTACACTAAGAAGGATTTTGAAATGGTTGGGGCTGTACAGACGAAAGAATGAGTCTCAGCCCATTATGAACTAGAACTTAAATCGTGTTTATGAGCCATAATTTGCAATTTATTCGTCTGCACACCGTGTCTTCATTCAAACTGGAGTTTCATGTTCTAACAAGATAAATGATCACTTTAAAACGTGAATAGTATCAAGTTATAACAATAAATTATCACATTATAACGTAATAAATAGTAAATTGTAATAACAAGAACATTTTCTTGTTATAACTTGATTTGTTTGTATGTTGTAATAACGTGAAAAAATCTTGTTAAAACGTGAATATCTTGTTATAACATGAAAAACATTTCACGGTAATAACGTGATACTGATACATTTTACTTTTTCTGCCGTGGCAGCACTACCATTTCCCTGTAATAAAGACAGAGCTTAGACAGCTGGGAGGTTGTTGATCCTGGGAATCACCCATCTATTAACTCCAGTCATTAGTGACACCCACCTCCTGATTAATGATTTTACAGAACAGCCTCCAACAGCTCATGAGCAGCCATCAATAAATATTGTCACACATAGTCAACACACAGAAACAGTCCTGAACACAGTGACACAGCCAAATAAAAATATATAGCAACGGATGTAATCAATACCGAATTAGGCCTGCATTTATTCATGTGTTAAATTCATGTTGACAGAGTCAACCAGCTACATACATGTACTCTTTTCTCTGCCTGACTGCATGGTGGATTGTCTGCAGGTCATGGGTTCAGTGATAAGTGACAACAGCAAAAACAAGACACAATCAACATACAGATGGTGGCATACTATAGAGTTTGAAAAAAGTACATACCTGGATTTCAGCTCAAAACATCAAAAAATGTCATAGCATATTTAATGTGTATTTATTAATTTGGTAAGCGTTCTTGGGTAAGAAGCAAGTGTTACTACTTGCAGTCGACAATGAATAGAAAAGTAATCTTGAAAAATACCAAGTTTTGTCAAAACAGTGATAATATCATTGGAGCCTCGTGTATGCTCATCCTCTCATACAGTAATACAGTATAAAAGCTAAAAAGAAAATTAATTTATAATGGTACCAAATAGAGAAAAGAAGCAAAACTCTTACATTTGAGGAGTACTGTTTTGAAAGAAATATGACTTGCCAAAGACATCCTAGTCATGTATATTACTAGTAATGGCTAGGAAGCAAAAGTGAATGAATGAACTCTCTGAGTGCTCACCAGTCTCGGGTGGCGTAGCGGAGAGGGTTTTTTGGGCACGGCTGAATTGCATTTTTTCCTCCTGAAGTATCGGGCCACTTAAACAGGCCTTTCCTCGTCTGGTGGGTTTCTGCGTTGCACTGTAATATCACTGAAAGTGGGTGACAAAGATGGAGAGAGAGAGAAGGACAACCTGATTTGTTAAAAAAAGAGTTTATCTACTCTTTTTTTTCTATAGAAATTAATATCAGTTGTAAGTAATATTTATTCAGTTTTTAAATGTAATACTATGTAATCTTTTACTGAACCTGAACCTTACTCACATATGCGGCTTATCTGTATGTCCTCGGTTGCTATGGAGATTGAGTCGTTGTTATAGGGCATCTGCAGTAGGTAACGTATCTGTGCTGCCATTTCCTGTGAGTCTGACAGCGACTTCATGACCCGAACCTGGAAAATACAGCTCTCTCTGAAGACAGTAAAAAAATTACATGTTGCAAAAAGCTCCTTATAAGTTAATCTTCATATTCATTTTCAGTGAGTAAAGCTTTACAAAATGGATATACTTGATGTATGAATTATGTCTTATTGTGCTTCTCCTACTTCATGTATTTGTTTACCTTCTGTTTAATTTGTAATCTAAGTGAAATAGTTTAGAGCTACATGATCCATACCTTGAAACTCTGAGCACAAACACCTGAAAAATAATTGTTGACACAGCTTTATAACTGGAGGGAAATAGTATATAAATTCAAGGCAGAACATACAGGGTTAAATTAATTTCAGAATTTTGCATTTCAGTTAAACAAATTCTACCAAATGTAAAATAAAGAAGCATTTCATTATTGCAGGTTTCAATGGAAAGGTTTTTCTACCTTTTACCTAGAATACATGTATACCATTCTGCAGCAAAAACTGAATAGCTTTGTCATGAAAATGGTGAATGTTAAAGGAATAGTTGGACATTTGGGAAATGTGCTTATTCGTTTTCTTGCAGACAGTTGGATAAGAAGATTCCACTCATGTCTTCAACTGGAGCTGTAAGCGGAAGTTGATAAGCTTAGCTTAGCATAAAGACTAGAAGCAGGGGGAAACGGCCAGCCTGTTCACTCAAAAGTTTAAAGTTTGCCTACCAGTAGCGTTTTACAGTGCTAAGAGTCTGAAAATCATGCTACAGTTGTGAAAAATTACATATATTCAAACATGAGATCTTTTCATGTTTACTTACTTTGTCAGATGTAAAGGGGTTTGACTGCAGGTTAGGGTGATGTCTGGAAGTGAGATCAGTCACTAAATTAAAATTTTCTAGTTGAAATCATCCTGATATTTCTGGAATGTATGGTGAGTTAATGGTGTGGCAGCTACATCACATACTGTACCTTTGAGCTCTAGAGAGCAGCTGGAGGTCCAGCACCATCATCATGTCACCGGGTAGACTGGAGTTGAGCTGTGGAGAATCAGAGGCCACGTTTAAGAAAGACAGTGGTCTTTACCTGTCTTAATTGTGGCTTGTTATATATATGTGTTGCATTCCTAAAACTTAAAGAGCTTTGTGATTCTGTCAGACATACCCAGGTAGAAAGAATCTGTCTTGGGTCGCAGTCTCCTGTTATGGTAACATTCACCTTCACCTCAAAATACAGCTCTGCAGAGGAGATCCAGATAACATACAATTAGGCATCTAGTAGGGCATAGCCTCTAATAATCCACACAAAACTGTGATGGAGACCATTTCTGTGACTATAAATGATCAGACTGACCAGAAACATTTGCAGGGGTTGTTGTGAAGGTGGTGGCTGGGGCCGCACTGGTGGTGCTAGTGGGAGTAATGGATGTTGTGGTTTTAAATGTGGTAGTTGTGACTGGAGAGGGATCCGTCACCAAATCAGGAGGACTGATGGTGACCATGGCAAAACTTTCTAGAAACAGGAAAGATAATTGTGAAACAGAATTTGTTTTTCTGCAAACGGCACATAACACATGGTGAGAACTATTTCCTACCAACAGGTGTGGTGTGTATGCTGGTCGCATCAGCCAGCACCTGTAGCTGACCACTGGGGTCAGGGTATGCGTCCTTAAGGTCCTTGTACATCTCAATTTGCACAGCTGCCACATCCAAGCTAGGGATAACATTGACATGAACCAGGGCATCAAACCTACAGGGGAGACATAAAGTGTTTTTACTGTCCTCTGCTGCAGTGGTTTACATGTATTCTGTATTCTTGTGACCCCTTAAAATGAAGCAAAGTGTATGTGTTAAGGCCTTAGTCAGTGCTGATGAAATTCTGCATTTGCTGTCATTTCCTACTTGACAGTTACATATTTTTCTGTGATCAGCCCTACTCTTCTTTAGTTTACTCTGCGTTACTGTACAATAATTGTATGTGATTTGTTTACAGAATTCAGATCAGAAGAGTTATGGGAATATAAATGTCATGGAATTCAAAGTCTTAAGCTTTGGCAATGTATATAAACTCAAAAAAAACAAAATGTGTACGCTTATACATTTGCATATAGATGTATTGTATAACGAAAGGAATATCGTCGTAGCTATTACTTAAACCTGCACCCTGTAGCCGATCGTCATTGCCCAGCCACTATCAGATTATATAATATTTAGAAAACCGAAATCATTAAGTGAAACCTGAACAATGTTACCTGTTATAAGGGGGAGACCACCGCACCTGAAGAATAAAAGACACATATTTTAAAGTTACTCTAAAAAACATATTTAAGCCACAGAGATTACCATTGTAGATCATCCCTATGATGGTAAAAAAAAAAATCCATATGCTTTAGAAACTAAGTGATATTGAATTGTTGAGGCTACTACCAATATCAATGTTTTAATCAAATCTGTTACTTTATATTGGCCAGTATTGGTGGACAAACTAATGTATGTCTACCAGAGAGCACAGACTATTTCTTTCCTGCAATTTCTTGTTATGTATTGGCCAACGTGTACGCCACTCCAGCTATATGAGAAATGTCTCGGTCAGGCTCTAATGTGCTTACCAGCCTGTCTTCATGTGATGTTTTTACAAGGCTGTCTTCTTTACTGGATCTGTGTACGAGATCAGAGAAAGTTGAGTATACATATGTTCCGTTGGTTCAGCCTCTCCGTCATATACTATACAATTAGGTTTAATTGATGTGACACAGCGTCAGTGTTGTAAACTCCAGTCTTCTCATACCTGGTTACTTCAAACACGGACACTCTGTGTAAATAGATGCTGGTCGGCAGAACCTTTCTGAGCTGCAGGAACAACAAACAGCAGAGAGCAGTTGCAACCACTGAGATTTACTGCTGGTGAACAAAGTCAAAATAACGCAATAACAATCAATGCAATCCTTCCAAACAGCACTGTGATTTGTACAGATACAGCAGCACCACTACAGTCACACTAACGTAACAGTGGGAGTACACAGCTTCAGTGTTCAGATTGTACATGTTAATATACAGAAAATGTTCAGTAGTAGTTTTTTTTTTTTTTACAATTAAATTGTGTTTTTTGTATATTTTTTTTTTTTTTTTCTTTTACCCAGTTATGTGCAATGTCTCTGGCCGTGTAGAGCTCGGTGTTGTTCCCATCGGAACGGACGATGGCAAACATCAGTCTCACTTCGTAAATGGACCATTCTGCCAATCCGCCAAAGAGATTATGAAACACCATTAAATACATGCAAATGTAAGTAAAGAAAAAGTCATTAGAAGACAGAAACAATTGAAACATATGCCAATAAAATGACAATAAAATATTTAAGTACAGTTAAGTATTATTTTCTACAGTAAATCTTTAACCAGTGTATGTTTTATTCTAAATGTTTTCTCTATCATTATCATAAACAAAGGCATAATGTGGTATACAAGATAGGATCGCAGAGCCAAATGGAGTGTGACAAACCAAAACTGGGGCTCAGTTGGAAAAGTAGAACACGAGGGTGTAATGAGTTAATGTTGATGCTGAAACAATTATGCTGCAGAACCACTTCCTTATTTCATTGATAGTATCAACTGCAGACTTATGTACATTTTTGTGAAGGGCATTTCCTAATACGAAGCTCTGTATTCAAATGTGCCAGATATGTTTTATGTAAAGTAATGTGATTCTTACATGTTTTGATTTAAAACTTCAGTCAGTAGATTTTATTTCTTACCTTCACTTAAATGTACTCTACGTGACTGACTATAATATTAATCTCTTGCAGAACTTTATTAATACAACATAAAAATGATGAATTAATTCAGAATTTTTTTTTTCATTATTTTGTTAGAGTAAGTTCATTAATATTAGCATTTTTCGAACTCTGGTGGCAATGTTTACCCTGTGTTGCATTACCATTAGTTTTAAGGTGAATTACAGCAGGTTCCAGCTTTACAGAGAGAAAATTACGTATGGCAGCTGTATGATTAATGCTGTTGATCTTAATGTTATTGATCACAGAATGGCATCTATATTTACTTAACTGACAGCCGGTCAATATTTAATCTGGGGGATGAGGACACAGTAAACTAAAGGCAGACACAGAGGCTACCACTTAGGTTGGAAAAAGCTGTAAAACGCTTGATGAAACTGAACTGGCCATTTACTGCATAAAAGTGAATCACTGACTGGTGTTGTCGCAACAAGTTAAATATGTTCTCCCTTGGCTGCCAAGGGAGAACATATTTAACTTGTTGCGACTTGCAGGTGCTGAGGTAAATGTAGGGTTAATAGAATTTTAAAACCAGGTGTTTTACTTAAGTAGAAATAATCAGAGAAAACATTATTCCAGTTAATGTAAAGGATGTTTTCCACCAGCTCACCACACTTCAGGTTGGAATCAGGGAGCGGAGCACAGATCTGAGTGTCCCAGTTGTTTCTGTCCCACTTCACCAGGTCCCCCTCTGTACATTTCAGTGATGTCACTTCCTGTTTGCTGCGTTCTCGCCCCCATAGCCGAAACAGAGATAATTTGACCACCGGATTGGGAAATGGAATAATCTCAATATCCCCATTGACCAGGCGGTGTGTCGCACCCAGAGTAAGCGTTCCATTGGGGGCCAGTTTGCGGCACGAGGAGGAAATGGAAGGAGTTGTATCTACATGGTGAGCAAGGAGAGAAGAAAACAGGGTAGTATGGCACAAACTACAAATTACACAGTACAGGTAGGGTCAAATACACAGTAACATTTTCACAGTTTGAACATGAAACAAAAAAATATTTTCGTCAGTTGCCTCAGAGCCAAAATATCACAATGTAGAGATACTGTAAACTACTCTCCAGTCATCATTTATAAGTGACTACCACTAAAACGGATAGCAGTTTGACACTGAAAATGGTCACAAATGGTTCATGTGTCCCTAACCTTTGCTAAACTGTGGATCTAGCCTGCATTAAGTAGGGTTGCATGGATCCAATACGCCAGATTGCTATCTGTCCCAATACTAACCTTATTAAGCAGATTTAGACATGACGTGATCCATTTCCACATTAAAAATACGTCTTTCTCTCTCAATGTCATAAATGTACCATGATGCTGCTGTTTTTGTTTCCCACTAAGGCTATGTAAGTTTCCTCAAATCAAGACCCTATAAAAATACTAACCTGGTATGAATAGGATATAAATCTAATGCCTCTAAAGTGGAAATGTGTCTCAATAAGACCAAAACACAAAAGCAGCACAATAACTTATAACGTTTAAAACAAATATGGTAACAGAGCTTCACTGAAATACAAAACATAGTTGCAAATCAAAAAAAATAAAATAAAAACAGGGCATAAGATGTTAAAACACAAAATAAGATACTGTGGTGTGTCGGACGTGCAGCTGTTTTTTTTTATTTGTATTCATTTTAACGGCACCCTTGCTATGTCCTTGTAACTTGCTGCAACAGAGTAATTTCCCAATTTGGGATTAATAAAGTCCATATATCTATCTATCTACCCTTTAGCGCCCTCCAGAGTTGTATTGTAACCCAGTTGCCTATTACTCAACCCACCTGCCAAGATGTCCACCAGGTTGCCATCGAGGTATAGGGACGGTCCGTCTTTAGTATGTGTCCAGGTCAGGCACAGCGAGTACCACTGCGACTGGTGAAGGGTGATCTTAGGCGAAGTCCACTCCGTTCCAAACAGCCAGACCACTAAATGACCCCACTTTCCTCCTAAACCCAGCTCCGTATACTGAGCTTCAGGATGACTGTACATGAAGGCGGTCCATGGTGAGGAGGCCTGGAACTAGATATGGTTGATGAAATAATATACATGATTCATAAAGTCTTTAACTGTGCATTCCCCCTAAATGTGCCCTTGAAAGTTATAGCAAGACTTGGGAGTTAACTTGTGCAGTTTGACGTCAATACCTTGAACTTGATGTTGAAGCAGACTGTGAGCTCCTGCAGGGCGGAGATGGAGACCTGAGGCTTTAGTGTCCAGTGGCTGCACCCCAAGGTGAAGTCAGCCACCTCCCCCCATAGACTGAGCTGAGGGACTGACAGAAACAGGCAATAAAAATCATTGACACACAGCACATAGGAGTAGATCTGTAGAGCAGCTGTTCAGCAATGAGAAGAGAAAGTAAGCTCTAAATAGTGTTAAGCTGCCGTTTCTTCACCTGTATCTCTTTCTCAACTGTCGGCTGCTGGGGTTGCATTGTGGGTAATGTAGGTGCCAGGTTAGACATATTACTGTTTATATACACAGCTGACTTGATTGGATAGAAAACCATGCAGCTCAAAGTCGGTAATGTCAGTATGTTAGAAAACCTCAGTCTTTACAACTGTAATTAAAATAGGGCTGCAACTAACATTTTAATAAACAATTAACATGTTTGGTTACTTTTATGATTAATTACTTATTTAGCTTAAAATATATCAGAAAATAGTGAAAAATGCACAGCATAATTTTGCAGAGCCCATTCACATCTTCCAATTGTTTGTTTTTGTCTGATCATATAAACTGTATATATACACTATAAAGATGTGTTATGCAATGATCATACAGAAGAACTAGAAACAACATATGTTTGACATTTGTGTAAACATCTCCTATTGGCTTTAAGCTTTTGACCTTTCATTTTAGAGATACCATATACTGTATGTAAGTACGTAGCCGTGTAGTGTTTAACTGGTGTGTACTGTTTGCTTTAGATATTCCTGACTTATTTACAATCAACACAGTGACTTTCTCACAGAACTGTGGGTTCGGCTACGCAGGTTGTAATCTAAAAGCTAACAAGCACTTAGTTTAGAGGCTTCTCTCTCTGAAAACAAGTACTTTTTTTCAATTGTCTTATATTGTTCTTGTATAACTATGAATTATTAAGAAAATTATTGTGATCCCCCTTTTTTAAGCATTACATTACATATATTTAGGTGACTCTTTTTTCAAAGTGATTTAAGTGCTTTTAACCAAGTGTATATATATATATATATATATATATATATATATATATATATATATATATATATATATATATATATATATATAGTGCAGTAATTCTATCAAACCATATCCATTCAATACATTGTCCCACCTCGCTCCATAGTGGTAGGGCTGCTCAGCAGAGACAGAGTGATGAACACATTCAGGAATTTTTGAAGCAAAATCATCACAAATCTGAAAAAAAATTGTTTATTTTTGGTATTTTTCAGTTAGTAGAACTTTTGTGTATTAACTGATTAAAGCAAGTTCTTCAATAATATTGTGTCAAAAAAAAGAAACCGTAGGTACCTTAACACAAAATTCTCAATAATGAATTATGTATTTGTTTAAAATGAGGATATAAACATTTGCTAGTGCTGGCTTTAAAGTGCCAGTGCCAACTTTTATTAAAACACTGTTCAAGCCCTTGTGAGAATGGAAGAAGTACTTACCTGCAAGGAGATCTCTAAAGGTAGAAATCCTGGTCCACTCTTTCAATAGCAGCAATACGACTTCAAATTGCCTCATTGGTTTCAAACAAAAAGCTCTGAGACAGAGCTTGACATGAACTATAAACCTGTCTCTGCAAACAAGGATGGTATGACTGAGTGTGGAGTGGAGACCAGTGTATTCTTGCTGTGATTGGGCCACTTGTGTAAATATGTATATCTGCACCTGTGTGCAGATGAGCGAGAGAGATAATGGGTATGTACGCGTTGAATATCATCTTACCAGTCCGACATTAAAATTTATAAAAAGGTAATTGACTCCCACAACGACATAATTAGTTTGACAAACATGCACTGCTTCCTGTAAACACTCATGTAAAAAACAGTATAGGGATCTTTAGAAGGTGGTACCTGTCTATATGTTTCCATTTTCCCATTTTCACAAGGAAAAGCTTCATATGAAAGGTCTTTATTTATTTATATATATATCCCTTCGATATTTCTACCTTTATCTACATGGTAATACTGGCAAATAATGTGCAAAATGTTTTGCAGTTTGCCATTAGTCAGCACGGACCCTTAAAATCTAGAAATTTGTTTCTAAAAAAGAAACAAATGTAATGCACAGTTTTCAAGGTTTATTTCATTTTAGCAACACATCAAGGCATACAGTTTGCATATATTCAATTTCATATTTAAATTTAAATTTCCTTGAAGGGGAATTGGTTAAGAAAAGTGCATATAAGTTTAGTTACTCAAAACATACAATAAGCATAACAACCCCTTGGAAATGAGCAATTACAAATATAGATATCATTTCGATTTAAAAACACTTTTGGTCATAGGAAAATATTACCTTTCAAAAATAGAAAAAAACAAGTAGACATTAAAGCAATCATTATAAGCAGTTATTCTGTGCTAAAATATGATAAAAATACAAATAAAACGACTTTAAAAAGCACATGGTACCCTCTAGCTTTATGCTAACACGTTAGCATACACTTTGTTGAATGTCAGCGTTGACTCTCACAACCATTTGCTCATGAGAAAATCTGTGTTGGGTAGAAAAATGTGCTCTTTTCAAAATAAAAATGTTCATAGGACCTGTAGACTCATGTCATTATATCTACTTTTAGTATTTTAGCAATGTAATGTATTGATCTGCTGCTCATTTATTTTAGCTGTAGTTGGCTGATTGTGTTTTCATATTTTATGCAGTCTTGTATAAAGTACTTGAACGCAATACTTGAGTAAAAGTACAAGTATCTTACCAGAAAAGGACGTTGGTAGAAGTTATTCTCCTTTTAGAATATTACTTGAGTAAAAGTCTTAAAGTATCTGATATTTACTGTACTTAAGTATCAAAAGTAAGTATTAGAAGTAAAAGTAAAGCAAACTTTGATTATGAACTTTATGGCCAAAGGTGTGTTATCTTCATCATTTACGTTATCTTCATCACCACTGTCGGTGGGGTGGTCATCATCTGTTACCATGGCGGCAGAGCCTGCACCAGGGGCTTCCATGACACCTATCAGTCATTATGCTTCCTCCTCTTCCTCCACAAACAGGCATTAGGTCACTAACAGGAATGGAGCGTGCATTATCTTGGCAATTTAGGATACTGATTTTATTTTGTAGTAACGAGTAACTAAGATGCTTAGGGGAAATGTAGTGGATTAAAAGTAAACATTTTATTTAGGAAATGTAGTGGGGTAAAAGTTTCCGGAATTATAAATAACGATGTACAGATACGTGAAAATTCTACTTAAGTACAGTAGTGAACTATTTGTACTTCGTTACATTACAACACTGATTTTATGTGATACAAGCCTCCTACAGGAAACCAGACTTGCATACTATTTATCTTTCGAGGCTTGTAGGACACAGCTAGTCACTATCATCACTCAGCACAGTGTATGTTTTAGTGTTAGCATGCAGCATCAGAGCAAATGATCAACAGTGGACACGGAATGACATTTTGGTCCCAATGTTTCTATCACTTCATGGGTAATCTCCCAAAAACTCACACTTAGTAGTAAACAGAAAATTGAAATGGGGACGCTAACCCTTTATGTAAAAATAAAGAAACAAAAAGACATAATGACTATAAACCACTGTTAGACAATGACCAGGCTCTTCATCACTACTTGTTGCCACAGTCGGCGCAGAGGATGTCTTTCCCCTTGGCTACGAAGCGCTTGTTGGACAGACTGAGGGAGCATCTCTTACAGTTGAAGCAGTATTCATGCCAGGAGCTGCCCTCATAGTTCACCACATTCACTCCTTTACCAAAACCTGAGAGGAGAGGAGAGGACAGTTAGAATTTATTCCAACCTCTGACATTTATTTTATCCTATATTAACATTTGAGGGCTGGGTCCTTGCATTCAGGTGTACCTTCCCTTTTATATACATTTCTATCATTGATTTTGCCTTATTTGTAAAGTCAGGAGATATAATGTGACCATGTCCTATTTATTAAGTTTTTGCATCAGTTAATGGTAAATATCTTGTTTTTGTTAGCCGCCTAAATACTGTATATGTTGTTAGTCACAAAGTAAATGGAAGATTATGGATATATTTGCCATTAACCTGGTTATAAGGATATTTACTTGTAAATATAAACTGAGGTGTTGTCGAAGTTAACCTGGTTCATAGTACAGCTTCTTGTCCCAGGTTACTACTTAGTAAATCAAACAATTTTATTTGCCACATGAAATTGCACTTGCCACTTGAACGCGATATCATCAAAGATCTCTGGGAATTGTAGTCTCAAACTTTTGATGGGCTACAACTTAAAAACAGTGCACAGATAAATTCTTGAAGACAGCCTTTGACCAAAAGCTTGCCTCAGTAAATGGAGACTGAACATATTGCAGTGCAAGGATGCTTTTATTTTACTATTTTTGGATTAGTAAATGACTAGCATCAAATATTTTTTAATACAATGTTAAAAAGAAAATTGCCGCAGATTGTGTGCAGATTTTCAAGCCACTGTATCTAGCCCTGTGACTGTTTTTCATCTGTATTTTAGGTTAACATTATCTTCAGTTGAAATTGAAAGCAACCTGTGATGGGGTTTTGGCAGCCGCTGCATTTCTTTGCCACGGAGCTCTTGTAGCAGTCGACACAGAAGACCTGGTCCTGGTGGTTGGTGAAACTTGACCCTGCTAGAGGTTTTGAGCACGAGCTGCACACAAAACAGTGGCTGTGCCACGGCTGATCCTGGTAGTTCAATCCTCCAGAGGTTATAGCCTGAAGACATATAGACCAGAAGAGCTAAATGTATGGATAGTGAATATTGTTGTTGCTGTTGTTGTTCCTGTTGCTTTTAGGCAGAATGATGGAGGCATCGTTTCCTGTTTGAAAAGAATTACCTTTTTGCAGCAGACGCAGTGTTTGGCGAACTTGTTGTCATAGCAAGGGCTACAGTAAACGTCATTTCCTTTGGAGAGGAAACTCAGCGATCCTATTGTTCGCTTACAGTTAAAACAGGTAAAACATTCGTCGTGCCAGGAGTTCCCTTTGTACTCCACACTCTCTGTACCTGTAAAAGATCAGAGAAGAGTTGATGCTACTGTAGAGAAACCGATAGTGAGGAAGTAATATCAGCAGTCTGTCACTGCAGTTCAATCTCAGTAGGATAATGTAAATCAGTACAGGATTATTAAATATTTTACAGTTTACTAATGGGCCAATGTTCTAAAACTCCTCCAACACATTGCTTTTCTGCTAACTGTACAAACTCAGGGATTGCAGGTCATCAGTCTTACCAGCCAGTATTGCTTTATAGCAGCCATGGCAGCGTGGAGCATCCTCTCTGGAGCAGCACTTCCCACACATGATGCGGTCATCCTTGGTGCTGAAGGGCTCCTTAGCCAGAGGCTTGTAACACTTCGCACAACGGAAACACTCCTCATGCCAGTACCGGCCCTTATGGCTGAGCTCCTGATGGAGGAAGGAAGTTTTGATGAGAGGTACAGTATGTGGATGGACAAACTGGACACTGGACAGACCTGGTAAGAAATACATGCATAGAAAACTCAACTCCAAACTGATAACGCACACCTTTGATTCGACAGGGATGGGTCGATGGCACTCGGCGCAGGAGTTGGCGCAGAATTTGGTGTGGCAGCGGACGCACACCGGCCTGCCTTCGTTGCGGACGAACCTCTTCCCCCCAAGGTCCTCCCGACAGTAGAAACAGTGCGAGCTCTCTGCCATCGTCACTCCGAGAGAGACTCACAACTAGGACAAATACACCAAGAAAAGAGGAAAGGTAAAATCCTGCTCATCATAAAGTCATGTAGAAATCAAGTTAAAATTATGCTGATTTAATGGTGGCAACTCGCAATTATTTTCACATTTGTTTAGTCTATAATATGTCGAAAAATGCTCTTTAAAATTTCCACAAGGTGGCATTTTTAAGAAGCTTGTTTTGCCCAACCAAATTCAAAAGTTTTCAAATCTTGATCACAACAAAGTATTTCATTATTGAAGAATGCTACACAAAACCACCACATAGAGGCGCTGTTGATCCACTTAGTCTGGCTGAAGAGAAAGAAAAAGGTGTCAAGTTAAACTAACCCTTTGATATTTGCTGCTGAATTTTGCTGATGAAATGCCTTTCATACCCCACTCTGACAAAAGTGGCATTGAAATATTTGTTTTGTGCAAAAGCAGAGCAACCAGGTGTACATACCTGTGTTTCTGTGTGTCCAGCTGTGTGGTTGCATATATGCGTAGCATTCACGTCAGAGTGTTTATGTACTCTGTGTCTGATACGTTCCTCCTTACTGATGCATCTTATCTCTGCCTGATAAAACTAAAACCTGATACAACTGATAACTTTATCAATGAAGCTCGATGGCTGATTTGAGAGGCAGACAAATGACCAACAGCACAAGTTTGAATCCTGTAATCTGATTATGTTAAAGAAAAACGTATTTAATGTTTTAAGGTTCTGGTATTTTACATACACATCCATGTCAAAGTAATTATTTTGCTCACTGTGCTGTAAGTTGACTTGTTTAAAGGGTGATAGTTTGTCTGCATAATTAGCACTTATTTTCAATACTATGGAAATTTTGCTTACAGTATATGACTTCTCTACCTAGTAAGATGTTGAACAAAGTAAAGGGTTTGAATTCTTCTCATTGCTATCCACCTTCAAATTAAATTAAGTTCAAAAACTGGATTTTGTCTGATTATTCAATTTGTCTCTTAAGCATTCTTATATAACTGATTTCTCACACATCATAGTCCAAAATATCCCTTTCCCTAAAATACAACACTCTTAAACTTCCTAAACATAGAACCAAAATCACCATGTTGATCACCAAAAGAACTGAGATTACAGGGTTGGGATTTCAGATGGTCAAAAATACAGGATATGATGGCAAAATGATGGCTTCACAAAGCACAGAAATGTAGAGTAAGAGATGGCTAAAGTCTGTTCACTCAGTTATTTCTCACATCAAGTTTATGATGGCTGACCATGAGGAATTCTTCTAAACTGCTGCTGCTGCGCGTGTGTGTGTGTGTGTGTGTGTGTGTGTGTGTGTGTGTGTGTGTGTGCGCGTGCGCACGCACAGTGAACACATGAAGGAATGCCTGGTATGACTAATGTGGTGAGATCTGGACTGTTGACAATGTTTTGAGAGACAGACACACACATGCGCACACATGCACGCGCACATGCACGCGCGCACACACACACACACACACACACACACACAAACACACACTACTTTCACGGACCCCTCCCTAGGAAACCAACAAAACCACAAACTATAGCGTTCACCTCATGGTCAGAGCAGCTTGTCAGCACAGATTCAAGTTCTGGTCTTGGCACAGGACCGGTGTTACCACAAGTTTAGCTGCATTCACAAACACTCAAATCCTTCCTTTGCTTGTGACTTTCTCAGCAAAATTACAGGTGGGTCATAACTTTTTTATAGGCAAGGGCCGGCATATACTGGTTTGTTAATGGTAATACCCATTCTGATGCTTTTGGAAGGGAAACACAACAAGGAGCAATTATGGTGAAACCATGTCTTTATCACTCACAGGTGGATAGAGGCAGTAGATCCTGTACCATGATCTTTATGTCAAGGACTTTGTACTACAAGTTTTCTACTTTTTCTTTTTAACCTAGAAATCGTTATGTAAAGATATTAGGTTAAAAATAGGTTTGTTTTTTTTTAGGCTAAAGTCTGAGTAAAGCTGTGGGAGGATGGTAGGCCACTGAAATTAGAGTCATGACCTTCATATTTGTCCCAGTAGCCTTTCCTTTTTTTGGACTCTTAACAGCTTTTTAACAACATGCTGTCTGTCATGCCAATATTCAAAACAAGACCAAGCCAGTCCATGCTGTGCAGCAGTACTTGGGCATGTCGTGCTTTTAGCTAAACGCTAACGTCTGCATGCTAACATGTTCACAAAGGACAATGCTAACATGCTGGTACTCAGTAGGAATAACAACATTAACAGTGTTCACCATCTAGTATGTTAGCATGCTAACATTTGCTATTAGAAAACTAATGAAATCCATCAGCCGAAGGTAATGAATGTCATTAGTTTTGCAGTTATCAGTCAAATCACAATTTGGACCAGATGATGGAGCTAGATCAGAAGTCAGTGGATCAGTTAAAGTTATTACAGTATATAGTGAGGGGGTCATGAATGTGTGTATGGAAATCCATCCAGCAGTTGACACATTTCACACAAAACCACAGATATTAACTGAAGGAATATTATACCACTTAGATGTGTCTTTTACTCAGAAGTGTCATAGTTAATGGCCTCTTGGCCCTGTGTGTCATAAATCTGAAGTATTGTGTAAGGTGTACTGTTTTGCAGGAGAGGCTTTGTCTGATGAAAACATGTTGGAGCAAGAGGAAGTTATGATGTATGACACACAGGGTCAAGATATCCAAAGTGGTTCAGTTGCCTAGCAACGAAGTAGAAAGTAGAAGTTGTGAAGGCCTTGCGCGATATCACGATCAGAAGGAGTGCAAAATGCAAGAAATGCAAGTCATTAAGTTTACTGTTTCCTCCAGTAAATACTGTCTTACCACTTGTTGCTTCAACCTCTTCCAGGTAATTACACCTGTTTCTCGAGAGCAGGACGGGGAAAAAAGTGTGCACCCACTGAGCTCGTCTTGGTGTTGACATCACTACCGACATAGGTAACTACTTAGCCTTATGGTTTGTTAACCAAGGCACCAGTAGAGCTGATGTGTGGTGGCTGTGTGGAGACAGTTCGAGAACTTATCTTCCATATTCCACAAGCAGCACCCGAGCATGTCCCATACCGAGCAAGAAGGGGCACTCCTGGTAGCACTTTTTGATGACAGAGTATGCATGTGTGACAAACTCGATGCACCCAGAGGCGTAGCTACCAGATGAGTTCAAAGCATGCAATCAGATTGGCGCAGTCATTCTTTTTCTGGTGGGCAACAGTAAACAAAAATTTGGATTGTATTACAACAGTGTTTTGCCAATTACACACGTGATGCAGAGAAGGGCATAGCTGAGCCAGCTAGGTCCGACTTCTCTGATGGCTTGGAAGAATTAGCAGAAAATTAAAAATGATTAATGTTGATGTAAATGCTTAAATGATGTACATTATGAAAATCTAAAGAAAAGTATATGTACTGAGAAATTGCATAAGTATACAATGTTATACAGAATCTTAATATTTACTCTCATATTCATATGATTATATATATATATATATATATACTTACTGAAGTTACAAAAAGTTTACTCATTTAATATTATAAACTTAGCACAAAAAGTAAGGACATTTGTGTTTGGTAGATTATTTCTCTGTGGTAACAATGCATTTTGGCAATAAATCTTATACCATTGGAAAGCCTGTTTACTTCCCTTTCAAATGGTGCCCATGGTGCATTTGTGGGATGAGCAGCAGCGCTGAGTATGTGGGTTGCACCCATGAAAAATTTCCCAAATCTTCTCTGCCATTGCAAAACAGCTTATTCTGCCATTGACTCGTTTGGTGGATTGGATGATTGAAGTTTTTCCACAAACTTGTTTAAACAAGACATATTGGCAATTGAACAATTTATTCATTTCACAAACAGGAGCCTCAGTAGCGTGTGGAAGAACCATACACAGCCAAAACCAGCATTTGTCGCAAGTCAGCCAACGTGGTTGTGTTGGTCACTCTGGCACAAACAGCACGCCCAAGCTGATCCCACAAGTATTCAATGGGGTTGAGGTCAGGACTGCTGGTTGAAGAATGGCATGCCATCCCACAGCAGTGTGTGACCAGGCTGGTGACCAGCATGAGGAGGAGGTGCCAGGCTGTTGTGGCTGTGTATGGTTCTTCCACACACTACTGAGGCTCCTGTTTGTGAAATGAATACATTGTTCAATTGCCAATATGTCTTGTTTCTTCAAACTTCAATCATCCAATCCACCAAACACCAAACTAGTCAATGGAAGAATAAGCTGTTTGGCATTGGCAGAGAAGATTTGGAAATTTTTCATGGGTGCAACCCACATACTCAGCGCTGCTGCTCATCCCACAAATGCATGTTCCTTACAAATGTACAAAAAGTGTGTACCACTTGAAAGGGAACTAAACAGGCTTTCCAACGGTATAAGATTTATTGCCAAAAAGCATTGTTACCACAGAGAAATAATCTACCAAACACAAATGTCCTTACTTTTTGTGCTAAGTTTATTATTGAAGATGCAAAAGTTTAAAAATGGAGGTGCATGTGCTTACATCAAGACTGATCTGTGCTGTACATTTATTCCTAACAATACTGCCCCTGATGGTAGTGTGACACGTGCATTAGAAGGTCTGAAAGCAATCTCTAAAAATCTGGCCGAGAACTCTGGCGTAGAACCAAACCCTGTAACTGATTGGATGCACGGTATGTTTGGCAAATGGAAAGATACGATCATGTCCATGTTGGTCTCCATAGCTGTGTTCTCAGGCATTCTAGTGTGTTGTGGCTGTTGTGCAATCCCCTGTCTCAGAACTCTAGTCAATAGACTAATAACTACGGCCCCATCAAGAGGGTGCTCCCCCAGCCTATCAGCTATTAGCCACCCAAGAATCTGTTCCCCTTCCCGACTATTCCCCTGTTGATGGCGATGGTCATTCGGATGAGGCTGACTCTTCCTCTGACGAGGAAGACGTCCGGTCACGCTGGGTCTAAAATCTCCCTGTCACCACCCAGTGCCCCCAAATTCTATCTCTCCTATACCACTCTGCTGTCAGAGATTCTCTACGTGTTCTTCCACGGATTCCATGTGCGGGGCCTGAAGTAGGCCCATAGTCAATATAACCTTAAGTAAGACATAGGTTTGAAGTGTGATTTAAATTTCAATAGTATAGGTGTTTGAATTTTGCTGTTTCACAATGTTCAGAGATTTCCACAAAATAATGTAACCATTGGTATAGTCATAGAGAGAGCAATGTATTGTGCAGCTTACACTAGCAGCTAAAATCTACATATAGGACACACGCACCATACAGCATTAACAGTTTCATACCAGTTTTACAGTTTATTTTTACAAATGTTGCTAATTGCCACTGACACATGTACATGGATATTGTCAGGACCTAATTGAGGGTTTAGCTTGCATTTTACTATTATTTAAGTCACACAGCGATTGCTGTGTGAAAAGAGGGAACTGAAGGAATATTATACCACTTAGATGTGTCTTTTACTCAGAAGTGTCATAGTTAATGGCCTCTTGGCCCTGTGTGTCATAAATCTGAAGTATTGTGTAAGGTGTACTGTTTTGCAGGAGAGTCTTTGTCTGATGAAAACATGTTGGAGCAAGAGGAAGTTATGATGTATAACACACAGGGTAACAATGTCCAAAGTGGTTCAGTTGCCTAGCAACGAAGTAGAAAGTAGAAGTTGTGAAGGCCTTGCGATGGCCTTTCACAATATCGCGGTCAGAAGGAGGATGCCTGGACCAGGTGCAACTGATTGCAGCGGGATGCACCGTTTCGTGGAGGAGGAACCTGAAGAGGATAAGAGAGTGCAATATTGTCACTAAAGATGACTGAGTTCAACTAGAGGACTCCTTTGTGTTATTTCTGGTTTACCATCAACGAACACAAAGGTTAAAGGTGCAGTCTGAAACAACTTGAATTGGTTCCAAATCCACTCAGGTCACTGGGGCCAGGCCCGAACCGGCACCAGCACCTAACAAAAACTTCATAACCTCATGATGGCACTAGAGGAAACGTCAGAGAATCACCAACGTAAGTAGGATTCATCCTCGGCGGACCGTGAATGTCTGTACAAAATGTCACAAAAATCTGTTTCATAGTTGACATATTTTAGTCTGGACCAAAGTGGCTAACCGACAGACATTGTTGTTCCTAGAGCCACGCTGCTGGCATGGCTTAACACATTTGTAGTTACTTAGTGTGACTCAGTGGGGTTTTGTTCCTATTTTTCTCTTTACTTGCTATCAGCCGAGACCCGTACTCATTACCAGACCTTATTGCTCTAAACTGTGTCATCTCAAAAAAGCATTTGGGTAAAAACACTACATAGATAGCATCTGCTTTTTCCAGTGAGACAGTGAATAAACCGAAAATGAGGAGCCATAAATGTCTCCTCTAAAAGAGCACTTACAGCATCATGTGACACTTAAACTCTCCAACCCAATCAAATAATAAAAATATGCAAAGAAAACATCTTAATAAAGTATTTACTAGAGCTGTCAAACGATTAATTTTTTAATCGCGATTAATCGCCAAATTTCTAGTTGATCACGATTAATCACGTTTTATCACATGAATAAAATTCTATTATTTTGCATGTCAGAACTGTTTTGAGTACATATTAACAATGGAAAGCCATTCTTACCAGTGTATCTTAATTGAGAATAAAATGAATGCAAAGAAAGTTACTTTATGAACTTGACTTTAAGATTTGTAATTGTTTATTATTTATTTATTTATTTACTGTAAACAAAATAAAAATGTGTGAATGTCATTATTGCACAATTCGTACAAGTACCTAACCTAACTGAGATGTAACACTAACACTTTGCTTATACTTGGAACAAAATGGTCCAAAAACCGGATGCCACAGCAGGACATTTGTAACCTTTACGTTTTTCTAAGAAGGAATGTAACAATTCTCCTGGACAGAAAAGGGGGTGAACAATGTCCCAAATGACAAAAACAGTCGATAGTTAAATTAGTTAAAAATAGTTTTTAAAAAAAAATGATACAAACAATACAGTCCTAAAACTGTATGCTGATATACATAGTCAATATAGTGTGCAGTAACTTCTAAATAATTTTGATTACTCACTGACGTCCAGTGATCACCGGTTAATGAGACAGTGTTTGCAGCACTTTGCAGCAGTTCCAGTTGGGCTGCTTTCTCCGTGTCATACAGGCTGTGCATGCGTGAAACTACTGTCCCCCTCGACAACTTTTTAAAAGTAAACTTTCCATTCAGAATCTTATTGGCATCCATTTCGGCGTCTCGCGCTCACCATTCACTCAAAACGTAACGTTAGCCTACTACTCTTTGGCCGGCTCGCAAGCCCAAACAAGTGTGTGCGGCACGCCTGTTGTTTTCTTTCCGGTCTAGCTAGATCCGGTGTGGTGTTGTAGTTTTTCTAACGTTACTAGTTGTTGCAACAGCATGTGAAAAAAACTACAAAGTTTGCTAGGCCAAAAAGAACGTTAATCTCGCGATAAAAAAATTGACGCTGTTAAAATGGGTTTGCGCTAACACGTTTAACTGACAGCACTAATAGTTACACATTTTTTATGCAGGAGGGGAAACAAATTGAGATTTTGTTTCCCAGAGCCAGTCTGCTGTTTGACAGATATATGTGGCTGAGGTTAAAGGTGCTACTGTTCATAAAGTTAATTAAATAACTTCCTTTTGTGGTCTTGTCTCCTCAACAGACAGTAAAGCTACAAACTGACACCGACATCATGTGGAGTGGACATACATCTTCTTTTCAGTGACCTGCTAGTTCATAACTTATTAATAGAAAAACCAGCAGCCGGTTTATTTGTTGACTGGGTGAGGCTACTCATCCATCTCCAGTGGAGGACAGCAGGTCCGGCCATCCAAAGGCCAGGTCTGGTATTTACCTGTTATCTTCTATTTCACTTCCTTACTCTTCCTAAACTAATAAGAATTAATATATCATTTTATGTTCCTCACTTTTCTTGGTCCTCCTCAAAACTGCACTGGCAAACTTGGTAGAGATACTGCTACATGAAGTACTGTGTAGCTTTAAGGCTGTAGTGCAGACAATAATAATGCTTGGCTACCGCTATCGTGAAAATGTTATCTGATGGGAGGCAAACAATGGCTGATAGGAAGCAGCCAGTATCCACACAGGTGTGGAGGAAAATAAATCAGGTTTCACTGACGTCAGATGGCTCCGAGGACAGTGTTGCTGCATGCCTTTACTTTGTTTCCCTGCAATAAATATTCTTGCTGTGTCATGGCACGGCAGCATAAACATAATTTTCTTGTATCCAAGCTGCCAATACAAAACCATCTGTTTGATCGCCATGGAAACAGTTAAATGTGAAATAAAGAGTTGGAAGCCGGCGCTGCAGCCAAGGACAACTCTGTGTGTGTATTAATCACATCGTGGCACCTTAAATCTGTTCATATATAGTGACATCATGGGGACTCGCCTCCAATTTGGGGACAAAAACCTGGGTCCCACATTATCTAGTGAAGACTTGGTTTTTGGTTCACGTTGAGGTAAGGCATGTAGTGGTTATAGTTAAAGGATAAGACCGGTGTTATTCTATATTTTTCTTTCTGTCAACAAATCAACTCAAACAGGAGTAAAATATGCATTGCTGGAGACTAGTCACATATAAATCCATTACAGTGTATGTGGGATTGACTCAAAATAAACTACAGTGTTTGTGTTTATGTGCGTAGTCATGCAGTCCGCAGCCACTTGATTTATCTATCATTTTTGCTCTTTCTGTCCTTTCCCACCAGCCACCTGACTGTAACAATTAGAGCTTTGGTTAAAACACAAGAGAGGTGACATCATGCCATGTGGATGAGAGGAAAATCATGCACACATTTTAAAACACATGGGGAGAGAGAGAGAGAGAGAGAGAGAGAGAGAGAGAGACTAAAATAAATGGTGTGTATTTTGTTGGAGTGTCTGCTTGTACCCACCATCTGTATATAACTGTGTGTGTGTGTGTGTGTGTGTGTTGGTATGAGCTTATCGCTGAAGAATGTAGCGGAAAACTGAGAAACAGGAAGTGTCTATCAGAACAGTGTAGTTGGCATAATCCAGCTACATACACACACACTCACCCATACTAAATACTGTAATGTACTGGCCATTACCGTGTTCACATTAACATCTCATTAATGCCTAAAGATTGATTGTACAATAAGTCTGAATTTGTTACATTTCAGTGTGCTGCAGGTGTGACCTCTACTTAATGCAGACTTGGCCTTTGGAAACTCTCTGACTCTTTAATCATTGACTTGGTGTGGCAGCCAGTAGAACATGTCTATTAATGGGACTTCCTGGTGGTTTAAAAAAAGATCAGGGTTGGAACTGTGAATGTACAAAATATTCACCTAAAATTGCATCTTCAACCTGAGCTGCAATCCAAATCTGTCTCTTTAACAAGTTAGTCTCTTTAACTTGTCTTCTCTTCATCTACATTTCCTTCTATTGTATTTGTAATGTAGATTTTAAATTAGGAATAAATAAGCTGTAGGCTATTGGTTCTTACTTCACTTCACACAAGTGTAAAACTCAGTGATCATAAAGGGTCACTCATTGTTAAGCCTAAATGTCAATTTGTGACGGTTGGGAAAGGAATGACCTTTAAATTGTGTAATGCAGCCTAAGTCTAAAGTTTAGTGGTTGTACTAAATGGTCTTTAAATGATTGTGTTTAGACATCCTGTTGCTTTAAGGGCTAATACTTAAAGGGAAAATACACCCAAAGCATACAAAGTGTACTTGTATCACATTATTCGGCTATTGTTTTAGTATCACAAAGAGCAAGCTAACGGAAAAAAAAAATTAGGGCCGCAATCAACAATTATTTTCTCAATTTCTTACTCTTTTGTTCGATAAAATGTTTGTTTTTTTGTTTTTTTTAAAAGCCTATGCATGCATATTATTACCTTATAAAGCAGACACAGAACAACATTAACGTTTGTTTTTGGCCACTTGATTTTTATTCAATGTACTTTTAGCTCTGCGTTGGTCTCTATCAACTCCTGAGGGAAATATGTCACTGGAGAGAGCGATGACAGTGAAGCCAAACAGTAAAGTTAGCAACTCTAAACCCAAAATGATCAGCTGAAAGACACCAAAAAGATCTAAGGGAACTGTACAGGGAAGTAATTATTATCTGTCATTTCATCCATTATTTATGTAAAAATTATTGATTAGAGCAGCTTTAAAAGATCACTGTAATCATGGCCCAACTGCAGCAACATTGAGCATTCCCACCCGATTCCAGTCATACCATCTCAAAAATAAATAGACAATATCAGTGTTTGAAACGGATCAGCGAGTTCAGCTAAACATTTGCACTCCACATCAGCCTACAAAGTAAGATAATTGTTTTCTTTGGCTCTGGTGAGGCACATTCCAGACAGTGGAATAAAGCCCATACAACAAATCGTAGTCGTGTAGAACGAGGTCGAAGAAACGCAGCATGTCCCACTACAACAGGAGATACATGATGGTTTTACCAGAAGCTGCTGGTTAGCTGTACTTTAACCTACCTCGCTTTGTCTGTTCTGTTTTTTCTCTTTTCATCCGAGCTACACACTACTTCTGTTCTCTCCTCTCAGTTCTTGATTTAGTAACTGAGATGTCTTTCAGAACAGAGCAGCTGTGTGTGTGTGTGTGTGTGTGTGTGTGTGTGTGTGTGTATGTGTGTGTGGGAACGCTCCCCACATTGGCACCACAACAGTCCTGTTGTAACACTACTGAAGGTCCGATGCTAATGGTAACATTTAATGTTAAAATTATCTAATGGGACATTTGAGCCTTCAGTGCTGTCTTGAGGGCATGTTTGCATCCAAAATCTCCCTTCATAAATCTCCAACCAACAAAATCCTTGCAAATCTCAGTTTCTAACCATTCTCCCAGATTCTGACCTAATTGTCGGTGACCACACCAAACTGTTACTTGAATGCCAAACATGACTATTTCTGTATACAAATTATATATGGGGACCAAACATTAGATCATTTACCATCAATTTAACTGTTAACCCACAAGGCTGAATGAGCTCACAGACGGCTGCCAAATTAAAGGAAAAACCAACATACTCAAGTGTCTTAGTAAGATGTTGGGCCACCACAAGTCTCCAGCACAACTTCTATATTCCTGATTTTACAAGTCTTTTTAACTCTACTGAAGCGATGAAACGCTATTCTTACAAAAATATATTCACTCATTTGGTATTTTGACTATGGTGTTGGGGAGTAAGTCTTACATGGTGCTCCAAAAATGGACACCTCAGGGTGGCGACAGGACTCCAGGAAGTCACTGCTCCCAGCCAAGAAATAGTCCCCCCATATACAACCCCAACTTGGCGTTTTTTAGACTTTGGTTTTGTACAAATTTAACAAATGACGAATGAACATGTGCTGTTAAGTGGATTTTTTGTTGCCTTTAGACATACTCAGGCTAGCTGTTTCCTCCTTCCAATCTTCATTCTAAGCTAAGATAACAAACTTATTCTTTAAATCTAAACATAACTGTAACATTTCACCTTCATGTTGTCAGAGCACTAAAACTGCATAACTCCATTAATACTCTACTAAAAATATGGAGTTTACCATTGGGGATCATTGAAAAGAAAAAAATAGCGTCTGACTTACATTTATATTCTATCCTTTTAAAGTCACAGCAGGCAAAACACAACAGGGAGTTACCATGCCATGAAGTCAGACACATTGCATTAAGTTTTACTAGCCAGTGATGTATTTCATGGGACTGAGCTCAAGGCAATTTCTTTAACATGCAGGCATTTGGCTGCAGTGTGTGTGTGTGTGTGTGTGTGTGTGTGTGTGTGTGTGTGTGTGTGTGTGTGTGTGTGTGTGTGTGTGTGTGTGTGTGTGCGCGCGCGCGCGCGCGTGTGTGTGCGCGCGTGTGTCAGGCAGCAAAAGGTCAGTCACACTTATGGGTCTTGGTTTACTTACTGTCTTTGTGTTTGTGCATGTGCAAAAGTGTGTGTTGTTAGAAATTGTTGTAATACTGCCAGTACTTCCATATGACTGTTAAAATCAGCCTACATTTAGTAGTCTATGTCCAAATTTTACTCCAGTTGTAACATCTGTGACAGGGTGTTTCCTTCTGTAATATTACTGGAAAAGGTCTCCTTCCCTTTTTAGTCTTGTTTTTTTTTTTTTTTTTTTTTTCGGTTACTTAACAGAAAAATTACCTTTTTTCAGTCAATTTATGAATAATCTGTATATTAAAGGATGCAGTCACAGAATCTACCATATGCAGTGTGTGTGTGTGTGTGTGTGTGTGTGTGTGTGTGTGTGTGTGTATCCTGAATTTACTTCACAACTGCTTATTATAGTACTGGTAGAGCCAACACTGAAGCCATATGCATCACTTACATGGATATAAACACACAGGACAATGAAAATAGAAGTACAGGAATTTTAATTGACCTCTGTGATGCATTTTTTTTGCTTCAGTGGTTCCATCACTAAGTGAAAAAAGAAGACTTCCTAACTGGAAACAGATTTCAGGAGCAGCCCAGGCTTCCACAAGTCAGCATGTAACTTTAGCTCACACACACACACACACACACATATACACACACACACACACACACACACACACACACACACACACACACACACACACACACATACAGAGACAGACAGACCGACAGCCAACGCCCCAGACAGACTTGTAAGTGAAATGTGTATGAACTCATAAAATGTGTGAGAGGAAGGGAGTTACATGCTACTGTACATGTGTTAGTGGGACATACTGTAAAGGTGATCGGCCATTAAAATCGATAACTTTACAATGGCCACATATTAACTGGACTAATAAAAGATAAAAGTGCGGTTCGCGTGTTTGGCAACAATTTCATCAGGCGTCTTATAACTGCATGCTCAAGGGCAAACTACAAAACAGCCCTGCTGTAATTGATTTATCTAAAAACAAGTTTCAGAAGACGGACGTTTGGTTAGACCGTGTACAGTAAATAAACAGCGGTGCTCAGCCAGCTTACCGGGTTCAGGGTGATGATGACTGCGGTGCGGATGAGCGGTGCTCTCTGAACTGCGTGGAAGCAGCGGAACTCCGCTTAACGAGACCCTCACACGTTTTAAGTACTGCCATCTGCGGCTGCGTCAAGTTAGACACAAACAACCAAGTTCTGATGATGTTTTACCTTCAAAATAAAAGAGTAAATGCGACATTCGAAAAGAAGCGGAGCGAACTTGCCTTCAAAATAAAAGTATACGTGACGTTTACACAGCAGTTTAAAAAAGGTGTGTGTGTGTGTGTGTGTGTGTGTGTGACCTATACAGTCTATGGTGTGAACGCGCTAAACGACAGCAGCCTCGTTTTACTAGCTAGTTTGTATTAATGCGAGTTACCAGCACATATTTAACAGTTCTTGCCAGTATAATTTGAGGTAAAGTAAGCATGCAGAAAATGGAGCATTAACATTCATATTTGACTTTGACCTTGGAAATGGTACAAAAAACAATAACTCAATGTCCACTTACTAACTTTTTACAGGGCTTTCAATTGCATCTCAGTCTTCATCGCAGGATGGGTTTTGCTCAATTGTCATTAGGGCTCTTCAGAGTGTTTAGTCAAAGGAGAAAATTGTACTTCAGTATCAATATGAAAAGTAAGTCATGTTTAAGAATTAATGATTGAAGAGATAGAAAATTAAATAAAAACTGAGATTCATTAAGCAGCCTAAGTATATATAACTATACAGGTTATACTGCATAATTTGAAAGTGCAAAAATTTCATTTTCAAGAATTGTTTTTATTTTTTTCTTCAGTACATTTGCAAGATGTCTGAGACACTGTTAATAACTTCAGGAAGACACAGGGAACAATCTTTTAAATCTGAGATTTCCTTCTCAACTTGAGTTCACATTTGAAAAACATTCACATATAGACCTATTGCAGGTGTACCGTTCACAAATACACCTGTCATGAGCAGTTTCTACAAACAGTAGAAACATAAACATGTTCCGATTTTTAGTTTTAGTTGCGGTAGCTGAAAATCAAAGGGTACCTTAGTGAAAGAAACCGATGTAAATTCACCTGTCCATAATTCTGGATGATTATGCACAAAGTCAAAACTCACATTAAGAATTACGCTTGAAGATCAAAAAGACAACTCGTGCAGTTTGACACAGTTAAAACAAACATTTGAAAATGGGATTTTTACCAGCAATTAATTTCTACCTCGATCATAAAAATCACCCAGCAGAAAACAGAACAAACAAGGGTTAACTAAGGAGTTGCCTCAGTGCAAAATATCTCTCACTGAGGTGGGAACAGAACATACAAGCTTGGTTGACAAACAAGTAACAAAAAGGACTAACAGCGCATCAGTAAAAGTCAGCGAAAGCCCCCTGTCATTTGACCTTATTGGCAAATAAAAAGCAGAAAAAAAGGTTGCCAGGTTCTTAAAGCTTTCTAATTTAGTCCCCAATAGTTTCATTTTAAAATGCCACATTTACCTTTTGATAAAAGTATACATTTTCCAAAAACAATTCTATCCAATAAAACATTAGTGGTACGTATTTCTCATTATTAAAAGTACAATGTTTTAGTTTGCACTCTTTTGTGATCTCCACCATAGACAGGCAGTCATTTAATGGCCTAATTATACTTGGAATACAATATTCAACATTAGTCAAAGGGTTCAGTGTCACATAAAAAGCAAGAAAGATAATCTTACTGCACATTAGCCAATCCAAATATGTACAAATCTACATTGTCATTTAATTTCTGAATAGGCACTTTAAGTCAAAACAGTTCAGCCAGCCCTCAGTCATCTTTGATGATACAACATCCCAAAGACCGTTACTTTTTTTTTTCTTTTTTTTTAGCAAAAAGATTAAACCAGATGACAACAGAAAACTCAGAAACAGACATTAGCCCTAATTACCACATCAGTAGATTTGGACAATTTCATTCTGACATCAGCCACACACACACTTGTAACATACTCACACAGGGAAGCTCTAGTTTCCAAGTATAAAGTAGAATGATCTGCTACAGAACACAAACAAGATATTTTAACATGCACACATGGTCAAGAACAAACTTTCCGAACGAATATCGACCTCCCTCATGACCCACATACCGTACAATGTACCTTAAGAGTCGTAGTGTTTAGTTAGGAGAAAGGTGCATAACATGCCCCCTTCACCACTGAGCAGCCCTATTTTTGAACAGGGCAAGATAATCATTAATGTCACAGCACAAAACAATAAATAAATAAACCAAAAAAATCACTCATGTATAAATAATAATTTCCGGTTAAATAAATAAATAAATAAATGACTAAGTGAAAAGACTGATCCGGAAGAGAAGAGGCAGGCAGTGCAAAAATGTAAGATAGCAGAGACGCTCCTGGACTCTGTTGTGAAAGCAGTTAGAGGTTTTTGGCCGAACAGTATCTACTTACAATCCTGTTGAAAAAACATTTGTTTCTTTTAAAATTCAAAACTCCTAATACTGCTTCCATCACAGATGTCAATGCCCTTGTCTAGTTGATCCCACATTGGACAATCACAGTACCCAATTACTCATTTAACCTTCTCCATCATCAGCTTTGAGAGGGAGGCAAACACTTATCAGTCTGTGGATAGAGAAGTAAGATTAGTAATGTTGCTGTAGTGTAAATGCTCTTTAACATGACTAAATATTAACAAGTGGCACCAGAGCAAGGTTTTAGAGTGCCTGTGAACTGCCCTAAACGATACTGTGGGTCATTTACAAATACTTGAAGGAAGCTAGACAAATACATGTCTTGTCTTCATGAGCAACTTCAGCACAGACATAAGGACAAACTGCAAATGAAACGTTTAGGGATCGCCCCATAAGGCCGGAGGGAGTTGGAGCTTTAATAGAGCATAGATAACAGTAAAACTAACTTAGGAGCAAATATTACAGACCCATTTTTTTTAGCTTCCCCAAATGGTGGCTAAATGTAGTGAGGTGCACTTGATTTACAGTACCTTACCTCACATGTAGTGCATTGACATTCAAGATTACAGTTATCCACGTAAATAGTGAGTTAAATCAAGCGCGCCTCAAGTTTGTCACAAAGCTGAGGCTATTTTAAAAACATGGTAGACAGGTGGTCCCACCAACATGGCGACTTTCATGTGAAGCAGTTTGTTTTTCAATCAAAAATCCAAACAAATCAACTATCAGATGCTATTTTCTTGAGAAATCAAATTAGATGATTTGTGATTTTTTTAAGATGACAACAAACTTCACCCAGACAGTGTAAGCATTCCTACAGTCTGTGCCTGCGAGGTTCCGAGCGTGGCGGGGAGGGTGGCGGGGGCAGGGTGACAGTGGTCGGGGGCTCCACTGGGTCATCCAGGACCAGGCGGGTGCCCCTGATCGCCACTTCATGTTCCCCCAAGGCGAGCTCATGATCCAGACCTTCATCAGACGGGCCGCCCCTGGTGCTGGAGGAGCGGTTGACGGTGCGGGATCCAGATGCGTCCGTGCTGATGGTGACGTCAGCGAACATGGAGCTCACGCTGGCATCGTTCAGGATGAAGTCGGAGTCATCGTCGTGGAGCCGGCCTTCGTTCTGGTGAGTAGAAAGGGGAAATGGGGGAGAGAAAAAGAAAAGCAAGGGAATGAAGAGATGAAGATGAATACAGTCACAGGCCAAGGAGAGAAGAACTGGAAAAAGTGCTTCTTTAAATTAAAGCGAAATCCTAATGGACACAGAAGTTCCCCACTACAGAATTTCAACACACACGTTTATGACCTGCTAGGATTCCTAATTAGGTTTATTGAAATACACGGACTAACACTATTAAGTGTTTTTTCAAGGTTTATTCTTGTTCATCTTAAATGCGGTAAAACAGTTGGTAAAGAAACACAAAAATATCAAACTCACAAATTACACTATTACAGGGTTTCTGCAGGTTTCACCAAGTCAAATTTAAGACTTTTTAAGACCTTTTGAAGACTATTATGAATAGGGCTGGGTATCGTTTGGGTTTTTTCCGATACTGGTGCTAAAACGATACTTTTAAAACGGTGCTGGTGCCTAAACCGAAATATATATAATATATTTATAATGTATATAATATAAAATATTTTAAAAAGGAGCACAAAACGACAGTTGGCGACATTAAAGAACGGCTTGTTTATTGCTGAGGCCATATGGTCAAAATGAAATGATTGATTAATACTGTAATAACAATAACTTATGACAATGACTTATTTCACCAGTAAATTGCTGGTAAATGACAAAAACAAGCACCAGATGGGAAAAGGGTATTTTACAATAACTTAGAATGCACCGCAAGGCTGGCGAGTTTCAAGTGAACGCACCGTCTGTGTTGTTTTTCCGACAACAGCAGCTGACTGCAGACTGTTACGTCCCAGTGTTGGAATCCTCTACAGGGATATACAGTCACACTTTACACCGCTTAACGTAAGCGGTCAGCATTTTAACCATTGTCTTTAATCCAGCTACTAGCTAACGGTCAACGTAGCGTCCCGTGCAGCGATGCTTCTGAAAAAAAAAAAAAAAAAAAAAGGCACCGGAATGAGGCACCGAAATTTTCGTTCTTATTCGGTCTCGTTACTACCGTTTACTTCGGAACCGGTGCCCTATTGGCACCGCGTTTCGGTACCCAACCCTAATTATGAATGAACTTACAACTGGCTTTAGCCAAGCCCTAAATTCAGTTTTTATCGCTAAACTTGCACCTCTCCATAGCTAAAGAAAGAAATCAGTTTTCTGTTTGTGGTACAATCCGAAAGAGACTTGTGCCAATAACACAAAAGCTGATTGGCTGCAATATAAGTTGCATGTTGGTAGTCGTAATACAGCGAATTATGTTTGGACTAGCGAAATAAACAACTACAGCACCACAGAATCAAAAAAGGAGGGAGCATTTCAATGAGCATTACAGGTAGCGTTGCATGGACGTAGGAAAATTAAGACCTGTTTAAAATTATTTAACACCTCGAACACAATACAAAAGTACGCAAATGTAAGACTTTATAAGGCCTAAAATTTTGATTTAGAAATTTTAGACTTTTTAAGACCCCGCGGAAACCCTGTATTATATCTCTAAATATCCATGTATTTCAGATAGTCAAGAAGTTACTGATTGGGTCTTTAAAATATGCTTCTTTTACTGTATTACATTATGCTGTGTCCAAACCTCATAGGCCTGTGGGCTGGTGAGGCATCGTGCCAGTGGCCCACAACAAGTAGGCAGAGTAGCAGTCAGAGGAGGGCCACTGTGGGTCAGGAGGGGCTTCAGGTAGCTAGAGAACAAGCTTTTGTCAAGGGTTATTAACAGTTTTTACAACACTTTAAATTAAACAGCTAAACTGGTCAACAATCTATCTAATGGTGCCTTATCTTTAAATATCTTATCTGTTTGAAAGAGCACCCTCTGGTGTCCAAAGCTGAATCTAGCACCCACACTTCTTAAGACAGGATCCTAAATATGTGATTCATGGCTCAAAGGATACTTGTGGTCAAAGTTATACCAGATCCTGAAGGGCCAGGCGCTCTCATGTTTGGTGTTCCTCCGCTGTGACCCATCCAACATCGCTGAACTCTGTTAAGTAGAACATTTTTAATAAGTTACTGTTTCACCTCTTTAACATTTTTACTCAGGGATAGCAACTTGACAATGGAACCAACAAACTAATTACATTTTTAAAAACAAGAGATGTAAATCTGTGCTAATTACTTACAGAGTTGTCTTGATTAGCATCCACACCCACCCTGAAAGAGAAAATGTTACAGCAGTGACCTTTGATAGAGGGGATGAAACAGAGAGACAAATGCATACAAACAGATGCACAGCCTTACGGTATGCTCATGAAGGTCAGCATGGGCGTGGTGCCCCCTCCACAGATCCAGACAGTGAAGAAGACAATTAGGAGGGTGGTTGAAAACATCATCTGACGGGCGTAAGTCGCTGTGTCTCGGATAGAAAGAGCAAAGGTCATCGCCCCACGCAGACCTGGGGACGAACAAGACAGCATGAGCGTGAGAAACTGTGTGTGTGTGTGTGTGTGTGTGTGTGTGTGTGTGTGTGTGTGTGTGTGTGTGTGTGTGTGTGTGTGTCTTTAATTAAGTAAAATTGCCACATTTTCTGGTTTCAGCTTCTCAAATGTGAGGATTTGACTGCTTTACAGTACAACAGGAGCTAACTGTCTCTCATTTAAATGGGGAGACTGAGGTCACACAGATTTTTAATAATTTAAACTTTCATAACAGAAAAAGGGAGAGACAGAGGAAGACGGAGGGCAAGTTATGACTCTTTGTTTAGGCTCAAGTGTGTGTGTGTGTGTGTGTGTGTGTGTGTGTGTGTGTGTGTGTGTGTGTGTTTTCACTTATTATTAACTCAAGAAAAGCCACAAAATAAATTAAACTTAATGTTGCTGTTTTTCCTAACTACTGAACATTTGTTGGCAAGCACATCCTGCACAGCATGCTGGTGTAGGTGTTTTTGCCTATTAGGGCTGGTGCTATAGAAACACGTATGTGTAGAGACATGTAGGGGATTTCTATTAGCCAGTTTCAACAGTAAACGTCAGCTGACGTAGGGGCTGTTATTCATAACAGTACTGTATCTAAGTAGGAGTGATATCGGTCTAGAAAGAGACAGTCTTCACACACCATTTCCTACACTAATGCTTTTTGTTTTAATTGCAGGCTTGAATCAGCTCCGTTCCACAGAGTTTATTTTAATGGACCCAGGTCCCAGCTGAGAAGAAGTTTAGTAATTTTGGTCCAAGCCTTAGAAACTTAAAAGTACTCCTTAGAGAGCCCGAGAGTTGACAACTGAAACTTTGGTTACACTTTACTTGAAGGTATCTACATAAGAGTGACATGACACTGTCATGAACGTGTCATAAACATTATAAACAAGTCATAAACGTTTATGACATAACGCTTCTTTTAGTAAGTGTCATTCAACAAGTTATGGTTAGAGTTAGGGTTAGGGTTCATGTGTCATGACTGTGTCATGTGTTCATGACAGTGTCATGTCACTCTTATGTAGATACCTTCAAGTAAAGTGTTACCGAAACTTTACAGTCTCTGCTCTGTACCTGCAAACATCATGACATGCTGAAAGTTGTATCCAATCTTGTTCTTGCGGCCCAGGTTGAGCAGGAAGGACAAAGGGTAGATGTTTGCAGCCCTGCCCAGAAACACCGCCACCTACACAACGCAGGAAGGTCAAGGACACAACACGCTGCAAAGTAGTAGAGCACTGGCAAGCTGAGATGGAAAATAATCGTGGGTAGATGAATGGTTTGGAAATTATATGTTATCTTTGATTAATCTGTCTTTTAAATGTTGCTGTTATTCTTGGGCTCCCTGAAGCACTGAAATATTATTTCAAAAACATATACTGTAGGAATACACTGTATTATTATCAGCATGGCAGTTGCTTTCCAGACTGGTCCTGCCTCAGGGAGGCAAAAAGTGGTTATGTGCAACCATATTCATCATCAGATAGCCAATCATGCCTGGAGTAGCCAGAAAGCATTGATCAGAGTAAAGGATACAAAGGCCCCGATGATGAACATAGGGTTGAAGACGTGTGACTGGAAGGAGAAGAGAGTCAGACCCATGTAGGAGAAGATGAAGTTCTCTGCCAGGAAGTTCAGCAGCTCAAACAACTGATGGGGAAGAGACAAACAAATATATATTTTTTAAATTATGTAAACAAACTGCACAAAAACTGAAACAGAAAAGTTCACATTGCATTCACGTCACTTTGGATGCAAAGTATCATGGGTAAGTGTCTTGTAAACATCGCATGCATTCACTTTAGTCTTCAAATGACTGGGGATTAGTGCCAAAGTGCACAAAGTATTACGTGTATTGTCAAATTTACAGAGAAAAATGTGTTACACGTTGAGTTACTACTTTACGTTGGTAATTTGGATATTTAAAACTTCAAAAATGTGCTCGTACCATAAAATTAATCTCAGTGATAGGAATAACAAACCAAGAAGGAACCAGAATTCAGGTAAGACATACTGTATATCTAAATAAAGTATATGTGATTGCACATCACCTGTTTGGTCCTGTCCTGAGAGTCAGGGGAGAGATTGTTGAAGGTGTAGTGAGCCTGAGTGATCCCACAGAACAGCACGGCCACTACGCCTGAATAAAAACAAACATACACAGGTCTCACTTCAGCATCATCCAAAACACACTGAATTGAGTTGTACTTTACTAGAGGGCGTCAAACACATTTAATTAAAATCAGCTCTACTTTCATGATCTTTGGGAGAAATGTGGCTCTACGAACACTAAAATATATATCAGACATGATATGTAATATGATATATGAACAGGTTAACAAAACCTTTCCTTGGCTAACAGTGTGGTTTAAAAGACTAAAACACCTATTAAATGTATCCATAACACTGTGATAAACCAACATCAACACTGTCTAGTGACATCATGTAGCTTGAGGGTGTGTTTTGCTTGGTTTGATGATTTCATTTGCCATGGTTGTGTAAATGATTTATCCTTCCTTACCATACTAATTACTGTCATTGTTTTTAAGTAAGATAGTTGGAACTTCCAAAGAAGAAAACCTAAAATAGCTAAAAGATTGTGGGTGCTTGATGAATAGTCACTATAAATATTTGTTAATGTAGGGAGAAACTATAATTATTTATATTATTTTGCCAAAAGCCTAACACCTAGTCAAAATGAGATGCCAAAATTGACTGTTTAAAACTGCATGCATGTGTGCTGTGTGCAGGTGTACCTGTGAACCCGCAGGCCTCAGCCAATAGGAAGGTGCTCCAAGACATAAGGAAGAAGAGAGCCGTCTCTAGCAAGGGGAAGTCCCTCAGCTTAGTGAACTTGGTCACGTGACGAAAACTGAAAGTCAAGGAGCAAAACAAGAGGTGGCACATCCACAGTTGACCTGCAGCGTAAAAATTTTAATGAGGTAAGAAAGACATTGCTGTATAAACTGTACAAGTAAGTAAGCACTGTTCTATCAAATCGTGCAAGGACACAATTCAGGTTACTGCTATTGGGACAGCCACAACAGCTTTTTGGGTTATTAATTAAATAAGACTTGAAGCTGCCCATTTAATAATTAAACAGCAGCAACTTAGAGTAAAGTAGAGTTAGAAGGCAACTGTTTTAAACCCTGTAGTGTTATTCTGTTGCTGCTTATGCATACCGGTGGATATAAAGTTCATTATGATTAACAGATGAAAGGATATAAGAGCAGTCATGACTCCAGTGGCCACCCCAAGAGCAAAGGATCCACTAAAGACGCCCAGGAAGATGCCGAAGGATTTCAACATGGCCATAGCCTCAAAGCTGTGGCTGTTGTCTCCTGCAGGCTGGTATGCCGCAATGGAGCTGAAGGGCGGATAAACAAACAGAGTGCACGCAAATAAAACCATTTACATGGAAAAAAGAAATAGACACTTTCTAAGAATCCAGACAGAGGAAGTGGTCAAATGTTAATCACATGCTGAACAAACAGATATTTTCAAGATGAAGTCAGGCATCAAATCAAACCTGCAGCAACCCAAATCCAATAATGCCTGATTTATCACCAGCCTGGTGGTGTTTATCTGATTTTGTATGAATTTAGAGGATTTTGGTTACCCCTTAAAAAATGTGAAGACTTCACGCACATGGACTTGGACTTGGGTTATACAGTCATAAAAAAGTGAGGCTGCATGCTCAATTCTAGTTGGATCTTTGATCTCTCAACACCATTTGGTTGATATCCAATAGGAATATTAATAAGTACAGAAACAGCCAATTCAGGTGCTAGCCCCTTATGAGGAGTAGTGCCCAAATGAAATCAGCTGCTGATTTACAAAGTAAATCAACAGCACTAATATTCAGCAGTAATAAACCCTTTACACACCAAAATGACCAAAACTTTAACAAAAAAAGTAGTATTTTCTGGTCATTTGCAGAAAACTGAAAACTGATGCAAGGAATGGACATGAAAGGGTAGCAGGGAAGGGCAGCGATCATCCTAAAAGGGTGTTGGTTCAAGGCTACATTCTAAGTAAAATATCTGCATAACATCGACTGAGTTAAGATGATCAGCACAACCACGTAAGCAAACCACCCATCCACCCACCCACCCACCGGGGAGTCCATGTCTGGTTTTCTACCAGCCATTCCTCCGCCCCCTCTGCCCAGACTGGGCCATCGTCTCCTGGGGAGTGCACAGCTCCAGCCCCCTGCCCACCCTGTTTCTCCAAGCGGAGGAGAACACTGCATACGTACGTACAGGTAGGTGATGAATGACACGGATGGGTGAAGGAAGGCAAGCAGTGAAATGACAGGGATTGATGTTAGTATGATTAGTGTCCATTCATGTGCAATGTACACACAAAAAGCTGAATTTGCCGTAATTAGCCTCATTACAGTGCAGGTCATTAACACAAAACTAGAAATTGAAGGACTGGTCCACATTTTTTCAAGTCTGTCTTAAAGCAATACTTACATGCTAATGCCAATTTATTTCTCCTGTCCATACTGGCCACGAAACTATTCCTTTCTAACGCAATTCTAATTTAAGTAATGATGAATAAAATTCACAGCCCTCATTCTGTGTAAAAAAATCATTTCATCATAAAGTTCAACTGAAGCTAATATGAGGCTTCAACAGCCAGAGTCAGACAATACAAGCTGTATAAGCATTTTCCAAGTTACAGTCTTTTTAGTACAAAATGCTATCTTTGTTTTACTATCCCTCAGCTGCAGTTGAAACACTGTATAGGAAAAAAAAGCTGAATTTTGCCCCAAATATTAAGTCACTTTGCAAAAACACTTACTTGATTTGTCTAACCCAGACTGCTGGAGCCTCACATGGGCTTCAACTAAACTTAGGATGCAACTTTGCAAAAAAGAAGCGCTGGGGATTTTGTCACCTATCACTTCTATTGGAGACAGGTAGCTAGTACAGTTTGGAACGGTGGAAGGCAACTAATAACTCCTAAAATTTACATATTGTTTTGAGATAGTCTAAATGTTAACCTATCCTTTAATGTGGAACTACTGAACTACTGTTTCTTTGATGAAATAGAAGTGGACAATACTGTTGCTGTTTGGGGGGTGTGTGTGTGTGTGTGTGTGTGTGTGTGTGTGTGTGCATATCTGCAGTGTGGAATTAATTAATGCTTACGAAGAAAGGATGATGGCCACTGCATCATTGAGGACACTCTCCCCAAAGAGTAAAGCATACAGGTCCACATCTACTTTTAGCTCATTGAAGATAGCCAGCACTGTCACTGAGACACAGAGGAGAAAAAAACACTGAAGAGTTTAAGACACACTACGACTCTACAGCAGGAAAGAAGCTCACAAAGGCCTCAAACAGAAAGACTATCCAACAAAAGTAACGATAAGGTGTCACACTGCTTCCAAAAATATACATACTTAGTACAGACAGTCTGTGAAAATAATATATATGTGCTAAAAAGATAAAATGGCTTTACCTACCTGGGTCTGTTGCTGAAATGATGGCCCCAAATAAGAGGCAGTCAGTAAAGAAAAAATCTCCCCCAAGCTGGCCTACAACTTTCATGAAGGACACAAAGCCATACATAATCAGCCTAGGAGCAAAGAAGGATGTGTACGTCAGTAAGTCATAAAAGACATTGGCAACACTTGCCCATTCAACAAAGTGATCAAGTGAAACTAGAAGAAATATTCAATCTGTTACTCTATTTGAGTCTAAATGTATGCACTCACCTAAAGGATTATTAGGAACACCTGTTAAATTTCACGTTAATGAAATTATCTCATTAACCAATCACATGGCAGCTGCTTCAATGCATTTAGGGGTGTGGTCCAGGTCAAGACAATCTCCTGAACACCAAACTGAATATCAGAATGGGAAGGACAGGTGATCTAAGCAACTTTGAGTGTGGCATGGTTGTTGGTGCCAGACGGGCTGGTCTGAGTATTTCACAATCTGCTCAGTTACTGGGATTTTCACGCACAACCATTTCTAGGGTTTACAAAGAATGGTCTGAAAAAGGAAAAACATCCTGTATGCTGCAGTCCTGGGGGGCGAAAATGCCTTGTTGATGCTAGAGGTCAGAGGAGAATGGGCCGACTGATTCCAGCTGATAGAAGATCAACTTTGACTCAAATAACCACTCGTTACAACCGAGGTATGCAGCAAAGCATTTGTGAAGCCACAACACGCACAACCTTGAGGCGGATGGGCAACACCAGCAGAAGACCCCACCAGGTACCACTCATCTCCACTAAAAACAGGAAAATGAGGCTACAATTTGCACGAGCGCACCAAAATTGGACAGTTGAAGACTGGAAAAATGTTGCCTGGTCTGATGAGTCTCGATTTCTGTTGAGACATTCAGATGGTAGAGTCAGAATTTGGCGTAAACAGAATGAGAACATGGATCCGTCATGCCTTGTTACCACTGGGCAGGCTGGTGGTGGTGGTGGTGTAATGGTGTGGGGGATCCCTTTCACCTTCAGAACTGCCTTAATTATTTGTGTCATTGATTCAACAAGGTGCTGGAAGCATTCTTTAGAAATGTTGGCCCATATTGATAGGATAGGGTCAAACACGGTATTAGTATGGTGTTCCTAATAATCCTTTAGGTGAGTGTATATCACAGAGAAAAACAAACAACTTACCCAATAACAAAGCAGGATATAACTGTTCCCATGAAAGCATAGGCCAAGATGGAGCCGATGTTTCTGAAGAAATGTCTCTGAGACAGACAAGGAGACAGATTCGTTGAAACAGAGGCTGTCTAGTACTAGTAGTTAGGCTGGGGCAATATAAACAAATATCACAATAATCAATGTGTCAATATGTTTGCAGACTTCACTTGAAAAAATCCACATAAAATACTTAAACTTAAAAAATGCATTGTTCTGCATCGCAATATATTGTAGAGAATAACACATTCATATATATTAATACCTAATATGGCCGGATTTTTTAGATCTCATTTGTCACAAATCTCAATCATTAATTTACATGCATCATGAGTCATTTTAACGCTCTTACCCTTTTCAGGCTGTAACCAGCGTGGAAGATGATGGGAGGCAGCAAAATGTTAAAAAACACTTCTGGGTCAAAGGTCACCTGAAGACAGTGGTAAGTTATAAGAGGTTATACACCTATTTTCAAGTGGTGTCTGTTTGTGTATGCAAACTAACAAATCAACATGTTTCCATTTTTATAGACAGAGATTATGTTAGATATGTCATCGTTTGCCGAGGTTATTTATCACACAATAAGACATATTTTTCTGCCATTTGGCACCTGCCAGCTGGTAATTTTCATATGGGAGCAGCACACCAAAAACAACCACTCTACTCAATCATCCATCTGTTTATCCCCTTGCCTTTCTCAGCATCTCATCGTCCTGCACTTGAAGACCTTTGCCCCGGCTGACTTCCCCCTTCAGAGTGTACTCGTAGAATCGCCCACTAACGTTGACCAGCAGAGTAGCGGGACTGGCGTTGACAGCACAGCTGAGAATCACGTCACTCATGTTCTGGGGCACATGGATGCCAAACCGCAGGATCACACCCACCAACAGGCCTTCAGGGTGGAGGAGAGGAGAGAGGGAGTGAAGGCAAAGCAGTTAGCCATGGATCTGTAGTGAATAATAATAGTAATAATATCCTATATTTATATACAGTAGTATTTTTCAAATACAAGTGCTTCACAGACATAAAATCAAAAAACGAGTCTGAAATTTTTTTTTCAAGGACACTGAGGTTGACTTATTTCTTGCTCGACAAAAAAGGTGAGGTTCTATTTTTAAAAAAAACTGCTTTTAATTATTTGAGTGTGCTAAATACTTTAATTAGATTGGGGTCTTATAAAATAAACAAATATGAATAGGCCAATGTAATTATTCTGAAAGAGATGGGCTTTAGAAATGAGGATTTATTCAACCTATTTATCAAAGCTGCTTCTCCCTTCAAACTGAAAATGACTGATGGTGGTGCAGGCATAGATATAAAACACTATGGGTGCAGGTGTATGACTAGTTAAAAGGGGAGTAGCTTTAATTCTAGCTACTTTAATGTCTTATATTTTACAACAATTTTAGCTGTTACTAATTTGTTAATTTGACAGCTGATGACGACGAACTAACAAAAAAAGACCACAAAATGACAATTCCACAACCCCAATGCAGTTAACATGGAGAGTTACGTTAACGTTAATACTGGATACATATTATCTATGTATTCCTTCAACACCTGTCGACACTAACGTTACCAGTATACTAATATATCATATATCACAGGAAGCCTCCAGCATGTAGCTGAACATAAGCTGTCAACTTAGCTTACTGGTTAATCATAGCCAGCTAGCATTAACGCTAAGATGATTGACATCAACATTAGCGGTCTTACCATAGATCATGGCTAGTCCTGTTTCGTGCAGGAACCTAAACCGCCGGTGTTTGAACAGCCATATAGTTAAAATGGTGAGTGTTAAAAGCATTATGAATATGAGTAGGTTGGCACTGTCCTGTCGGTGGCTTTCCTCAGCCAGCCTCTCAGTTGAGACGTTGTCCATCGCATTGCTCTCGCCTTGGCTCCCGACGAGCAAGAATGTCAACAGAAAAGGCAACAACAGGAGGGCTTTCGACGGTTTAACACCAAGAAAGCGTCTCGGTGTAAATCCCATTGTGAATTTCTGTGAAACGGTTAACGTTACATTTGTCGTTGAATTAGTATCGGTTGTGATGGGAAACTACTGCTTGGACAAGAAATCGGCCAAATGACCACTTCTTCCGCAGCCGTTATCAAAACACTGGAACTTCCGGTTCTTCAAAATAAAGGTCAGCCTATGGTTGTCACAAGCAGCGACCTTGAAGGTCGAGGTTTGTTGTCATCACACAGTTACATTGCGCAATGCAATGCACTAAAAGGAACAAAACAAATAAATTAATTAACAAAACAACAAATACGATCTAAACAAAATAAAAATAGGTACAATAAAATAGAATAAAAAACTTAAGTAGCCTATGATAATAACAATTAAGGAAGACAAACTCAACTTGAGGCCCTGGAGGCCTAATTTCAAAATGTGATGTTATTTATAGCTAATAAACCTATATCTTTAGTAATTTTAATATACATTATGTAATCATTACGACTACAGATACTACAGAGTGCAGTGATTAAATATATTGTGTGTATAATATAAGGTGGTTGTCTATCATCACAACCTTAAAGTGACTATATGTAACTTTTACACGTTTCTGAAACTGTATGTGATGTTACATCTGATGATCATAAATGACCTGTAACAGCAAACGAGACTCACAGTAAAAAGAACGGTAGTTTTATACAGTTTTTATTATTGGCTGTGTCTGTGTCTGGGGTGTTAGTGAGTATCCAGCCAGGTAAAAAGTAGCAGGAGATGTCTTGATGTAGGCCTCAGAATTCTAATTTTATTTTAGAAGTGATCTGTTGTAGTTATGGCTGATACTGGGGCAGGACCATCGCAGGACCATCACAGAAAAGAAGGAAATGAATCGAAGAACAAGTAAAAGCTAAAAGGGAAAGTGAGACAACGGGCGAAACCGAGTCAATCTTGGTCGGGTTTTCAACAGATGGAGACAATTATGGGATTGTAAATTATTCAAAAATGTCCCCGAATTGGCCCTCATGTATGTAATATGTCTATTTCATTCATAAAATAACTTTTTAATGCATGATGTGGTTTTACATCAGTAGGCGACATCAAATTAAGTCCAACTTCCATTAAGCGCGGACGTTTTGCTCCTTTTAGTCCGTGTTTGTGTTGGCCTACTATTCTTACTATACTCTTTTCCCTTGTCCCCCTGTACCTGTGTAAAGCGTCCTTGGGTTTCATGAAATGCACTATATAAGTTATTACTATGTTGGTTGCTACATCAATCTCTTAAAGGGGAACGATGCAGTTTTTTTCAGCTTAATTTACCTTAACTGAACAGCTTCTGAGTCATTGTAATTGTTATATGACTTTTTTCGAGTTGAATGATGATCGTCTCGCTTCCCCTTAGTGCCTATGAGCTGAAAAACCACCCTTGCAACTTTGGGCCGGCAAGTCGGCCGGTTTAGCTCACGATACATCCAGGCTAAGTTACCGTATGCAACACTTAAAATGCAAAAATGCATCTGTAACGTATTCGCTTATTGTAAATGAACAATTTTCTGTCAGAGCAAAATATTTATCGCGACTATATGACTTCCCAGTAATGCTTACTCAGTAATACAGTACCGTAAAAGACCTTTACGACAGCAGGTGTGGTAAAAACACTACCACTTTTGTCCAAAGGGGCTGCTGGAATCAACAAAAACTGAAAGTTACATATAGCCACTTTAAAGCAACACCAAAGATTATTTTTTACCTTAAAATAATGTTTCCAAAATTGTTTCAGTGGTTCATCAACTCGTAACAGGGTGAACGGCACTTCTGCATTCGCTTTGCGGCCCTCTATCGGCTACAACCGCACTATGCAAGTTTGCCAGATCGGGTAGCGGATCTGTAGTTCGAATGAGAACGGTAATGGACAATTCCGCTTCCGACCTGTAGGGGGACTGAAGAGGAAAAGTGTTTTGGTGTTGCTTTAAATGAAACATTTCTCATTCACACTTTTGTATATCATTTGACATGCAAGAGGCATCTTTTTTATCACAGTCCAAAAAAGTAGAATATCCCTAACCTCGCTCAACTACAGTACTAAAGAGCTACAGGGAACAAAGGTAATGCAGATGAGCTGTTGTTGATATGATCATCTGAGAGTTAAAATGTGCCTGCCTCCCATACAGAATCAGAATCATCTTCATCCCTGTGGTTCCCAAGCCATCCCCAAACCTTCAAAACATCGAGGTTAGTAGTATCCAGAGCTCTGTGGCCGCCGTCACACTAAAGATTTGTATTCAAATCTTATCTCCTTTTATTTGGCAGCTAATAAAACTATAGACCAAAACTACTGCAGTCATTGAAAGAAATGCACAGGCCAGAAATGTACCATCATGTGAGGTGACAGCCAAACAAGTCATACATGTTGTTCTTTTTTAAAGGATTGGTTTAAATTCCCTAAAGGCCTGAAAGAGGGTTTAAACTACAATGAGCGTCCCTGCCCTGTGCGTGAGTACTGCCATGTCCGCCAGTCCGACAGCGAGAGCTCTGACTGCTCAACCTGCTCTGTCACCACCGACCAAACCGACTGCTCCGTCTTCATCCCTGTGAACGAATCGGACCTGTCTACTCCCTGCTCCTCTTCCATCTCACAGTTTTAGTTTCATCTGAGGAAGAGAAGCAGGTTTCTGTTTAGGAGGCATCTCAATCAGGGATCAGAAAATGGATCAAGATATGTTTGGTTTCCCCTATGAGAAGAAACCAGATATTTGTTCAAGGCACTTAAAAGCAATTGATTCAATTAAAGCTATTCATGTTACAGAATATCAACAATATGATGCAGGAGTTACAGGTAAAAAAAACCCTGATTATATTAGCATTTTTTACCACAAATAAATTCTGAACTACTTCATTTATATCACTTTTCTTTAGTGGCATGTATTTACTCTTAAAACTTGCTTCACAGGGTACAGATAGGCCTAGCCTAGAAATCTGGACACACCCTAGCGACAGCAAATGTAATTTGCAGCCAGGCCAACATCTTGATGTGGGTCTGGGTTGTCAGGCTAAGATAGGCCTATATATTAATTACATTTACTGTACCAGAGTTTTCTCTATCAGTACATTGCACTATACTAGGAGAAAAAAAATTGAAGTTACCCTCATATATCTGAAAAAGGGCATGTAAAACTTCCTCTAATCCCTGATTTAAGAATGACTATAAGATAAACCTTTATTGATCCACAGAGGGGAAATTAGATTGTCATAGTAGCACAAAGACAGCAATAGTACAGATAAATAGAGAAAGTAAAAGAATAAATATTAAGAGGTATATAAAAAACTTGCCACGGAGCCCGGCCGGGCACAGCCCGAAAAAGCTACGTGGCATCCATCTCTCCATCCTATGGGCCCACCACCTGTGGGAGGAACCGCTTGGGTCGGGTGCGCTGCTACACAGGTGGCAGTGAAGGTCAGGGGCCTCGACGGACCAGACCCGGGCAGCAGACGCTGGCTCTGGGGACGTGGAATGTCACCTCTCTGTGGGGGAAGGAGCCGTAACTTGTGCGGGAGGTGGAGCGCTACCAGTTGGATCTGGTGGGGCTTACCTCAACGCACAGTCTCGGTTCTGGAACCATACTCCTGGATAGGGGTTGGACTCTTTTCTTCTCCGGAGTTGCCCAGGGTATGAGGAGCCGGGCGGGTGTGGGGATACTCACAAGCCCCCGGCTGAGCGTCGCTACATTGGAGTTTACCCCGGTGGACGAGAGGGTCGCCTCCCTATGCCTGCGGGTTGTGGGGGGGAAACTCTGACTGTTGTTTGTGCATATGCACCAAACAAGAGTTCGGAGTATTCGGCCTTCTTGGAGACCTTGAGTGGAGTCCTGTATGGGGCTCCAGTGGAGGACTCCATAGTTCTGCTGGGGGACTTCAACGCGCACGTGGGCAATGATGGAGACACATGGAGAGGCGTGATTGGGAGGAACGGCCTCCCTGATCTAAACCAGAGTGGTTGTTTGTTGTTGGACTTCTGTGCTAGTCATGGATTGTCTATAACAAACACCATGTTCGAACATAGGGATGCTCATAAGTGTACTTGGTACCAGAGCACCCTAGGCCAAAGGTCAATGATCGATTTTATAATCGTTTCATCTGATCTGAGGCCGTATGTTTTGGACACTCGGGTGAAGAGAGGGGCGGAGCAAATTGGGAACGTCTGGAGGAGGCCCCTGTCCGACAGACTTTCAACTCACACCTCCGGTGGAGCTTTTCGTGCATCCCTGTGGAGGCTGGGGGCATTGAACCCGAGTGGACAATGTTCAAAGTTTCCATTGCTGAAGCTGCAGCGAGGAGCTGTGGTCTTAGGGTCTTAGGTGCCTCAAGGGGCGGTAACCCACGAACACCGTGGTGGATACCGGTGGTCAGGGAAGCCGTCCGACTGAAGAAGGAGTCTTTCCGGGATATGTTATCCCAGAGGACTCCGGAGGCAGTTGCAAGGTACCGAAGGGCCCGAAGGGCTGCAGCCTCTGCCGTGAAAGAGGCAAAGCAGTGTGGGAGAAGTTCGGAGAAGACATGGAGAAGGACTTTCGGTCGGCACCAAGGTGCTTCTGGAAAACCGTTCGCCACCTCCGGAGGGGGAAGCGGGGAACCATCCAAGCTGTGTACAGTAAGGATGGGACGCTGTTGACCTCAACTGAGGAGGTAATAAGGCGGTGGAAGGAGCACTTTGAGGAACTCCTAAATCCGACTAATACGCCCTCTATGGTAGAGGCAGAGCTGGAGGATGATGGGGGATTGTCGTCAATTTCCCTGGTGGAAGTTGCTGAGGTAGTTAAACAACTACACAGTGGCAAAGCCCCAGGGATTGATGAGATCCGTCCAGAAATGCTTAAAGCTCTGGGTGTGGAGGGGTTGTCTTGGTTGACACGCCTCTTCAACATTGCGTGTAAGTCTGGGACGGTGCCTAAGGAGTGGCAGACCGGGGTGGTGGTTCCCCTTTTCAAAAAGGGGGACCAGAGGGTGTGTGCCAATTACAGGGGTATCACACTTCTCAGCCTCCCTGGTAAAATCTACTCCAAGGTGCTGGAAAGGAGGGTTCGGTCGATAGTCGAATCTCAGGTTGAAGAGGAAAAATGCGGATTCCGTCCTGGTCGTGGAACAACGGACCAGATCTTTACTCTCGCAAGGATCCTGGAGGGAGCCTGGGAGTATGCCCTAGATGTGCTTTGTGGATCTGGAGAAGGCGTATGACCGGGTCCCCCGGGAGATACTGTGGGAGGTGCTGCGGGAGTATGGGTTGAGGGGGTCCCTTTTCAGGGCCATCCAATCTCTGTACGACCAAAGCGAGAGCTGTGTCCGGGTTCTCGGCAGTAAGTCAGACTCGTTTCAGGTGAGGGTTGGCCTCCGCCAGGGCTGCGCTTTGTCACCAATCCTGTTTGTAGTATTTATGGACAGGATATCGAGGTGTAGTTGGGGTGGAGAGGGGTTGCAGTTCGGTGGGCTGGGGATCTCATCGCTGCTTTTTGCAGATGATGTGGTCCTGATGGCATCATCGGCCTGTGACCTTCAGCACTCACTGGATCGGTTCGCAGCCGAGTGTGAAGCGGCTGGGATGAGGATCAGCACCTCTAAATCTGAGGCCATGGTTCTCAGTAGGAAACCGATGGAGTGCCTTCTCCAGGTAGGGAATGAGTCCTTACCCCAAGTGAAGGAGTTCAAGTACCTTGGGGTCTTGTTCGCGAGTGAGGGGACAATGGAGCGGGAGATTGGTCGGAGAATCGGCGCAGCGGGTGCGGTATTACATTCAATTTATCGCACCGTTGTGACGAAAAGAGAGCTGAGTCAGAAGGCAAAGCTCTCAATCTACCGGTCAGTTTTCGTTCCTACCCTCACCTATGGTCATGAAGGCTGGGTCATGACCGAAAGAACGAGATCCAGGGTACAAGCGGCCGAAATGGGTTTCCTCAGGAGGGTGGCTAGTGTCTCCCTTAGAGATAGGGTGAGAAGCTCAGTTATCCGTGAGGAGCTCGGAGTAGAGCCGCTGCTCCTTCGCGTCGAAAGGAGCCAGTTGAGGTGGTTCGGGCATCTGGTAAGGATGCCCCCTGGGCGCCTCCCTAGGGAGGTGTTCCAGGCACGTCCAGCTGGGAGGAGGCCTCGGGGAAGACCCAGGACTAGGTGGAGGGATTATATCTCCAACCTGGCATGGGAACGCCTTGGGATCCCCCAGTCGGAGCTGGTTAATGTGGCTCGGGAAAGGGAAGTTTGGGGTCCCCTGCTGGAGCTGCTACCATTTAACTTGATTTCTGGTCTTAGTCTTACTTATAATTTGGATGCAGCTGTGATGGTCTTGACTATGAAGTTTATGCACCATCATACAAGCCATGCTTTTTTAATTACTTTTAATGTAATATCAATTGTTGCATATAGTTTCAGACTCAGTTGTTTTGGTTTGTCTAAAAATATTATTCTAGAATGTATTTCTGAATATTTTTTAGTATCTTATTTTATTATATAATTTTACCACAACTGATGAAGACACAGAGATAAGCAAAAATGCCTTTGCATTTTCAACATATAAAACAAAAGAAAAAAGATCACACAAAACCACAGTAATTTCCACACGTACGCACACAAAAAACTGTCCGATTCGCTGGAAAATAGCTGAGCTGAATGTCGTCTGAGTCACAGATCAGTATCATGACATACCCTGTCATGAACAAAGTATGTTTAAGCCCTTAATTTATCCTCCTCTGCAGACATGCTTCACTGAAATACTGTCAATGTAGCCAAACTTACTTAAATTCAAATCTTTTGTGACATTTTGATTTCATTTGATTAAGTCATAAACAACATACACATGACATGCTTGTCCAAATTTTCAAAAAAAGAAAACCAAAGCCAAAGTTAATCAAAAAATCAAACCTGACAGGTAACACCTAAAAAGCATGATGTTTATTTGGCTTTTTCTCTACTTTCTTTTGTTAAAGTTAGGATGGTTAATGGCTTACTGTGAAGTAGGTTTTTAAAAAAGTGTTCTTTTTTGCATGTGCTTTTTGACAACTGACAAAAGCCTCAAAACTCAAAAAGTGTTGTAAAAAATATGAAATGCTGTTCAAGCTAAATTTGCAAAACAGAAATGTGTCCAATATATAGTAGGTGTTTATTATAGGCCTACACTCATTTGCCATAGTTTAAAATGATTAGTTCCTGTAGCTCTAGGGCTTTCAGAGTTAACATTGGTTTAATGCCAGTAATTGCTGGCCTACTTCCATGCCATCATTCTGTATTCAATACACTAGCCCAGGTTTTGAGATATCCATCTCTAAGATTTATTTCTCCACCTCAGCATCTCTCCACCTGCTCCTCTTCCACCTCTACTGTTTCTGCAAAGAAAGCATATCAAATAGAGGTGCATATCCAAAACCTTTACAATCCCAATTGCACTACACACATTTACCACATTAAGCAACTGAAAATAACTTAGCCAGTTATACAGAACAGTTCCTTTTATGCATTGGAGACAGTTTGTCTTACGTTAAGTTATAAATGTTCTAAGTTGTATAAGTCTGTATTCAGTGATTGCTATTATTCTTTTCTATAACCTTTGTAGCAAACTGACACCGCATGTGTTTGCATTTTGACAGCAAGGGATTTGATTTTCAAAAACACAATGAGCTTTAAGTTGTTTGTGAGTTAAACAAAAACTTAAATGCCAGGACTCTGCTGTTCACTTACTTCAGCAGTAGACCAAATGTACATGGCTGTTGCAGCAATGCCTAAAGGTACCCACTTAGTTCACTAGGCCTACTAAACTTAACACCGTTTTTGGAAGTTAAAAACAGGTTATACAACTGTGGAAAAGACTTTTATTGGTTTTGATGACCAAATAAATGTAGTGTGTGGTTTCACCTATATTTAATTAAAGAAATGTTTTACAAATTGTCTGTGTGTGTGTTCACATTACAGCCATACGGAAGAAGGCCTAACTGTATGCATGTCATCTTGATCTATAATATGTAGAGAGCTTCCTCTGACAGGAAACAAAACCCACGACAGTCAGATTAGGAGCAACCAACACAGAAGTGAAATATGCGACACATCGATACTGAATTACGTAGAAGTAGATTTGCGTCGATGCTGAGAGCATCCTGTTTCTGTGTGCCACGATGCTGAAGAGACTGCTTCTGCTTCTCTGTCTGACAGGACATGTGTTTGCCAAAGAACCCCCCGGTAAGAACATTTAAAATGTACATTTTGAATTATAGGTAAATTGTGTTCTCTGTCGTAGAGTTATACTCTCTTTACCAAGGTTACTCTGTAACCGAAAGATGTTTTAAATAACTGTTTTTAGACTGTTTGGATGTGTCTGACCAATGAGTTATAACATTTGCTTAAAGGCTTTTGGTCTAATTGTATTGTTTTACATTTGACTATTCTGATGTGAAGCTGCTTTTGTTCATTCATTTTGTATCTATAATATTAGTTGATAATCCATATTAAACAAAAATGTTAACTATGTATGAGTGATTTTCACTGTATTTTTGATCACTTTTTTAAAAATAAAATCAAGATTAGAAACAGCACAACTGCCTTGAAATGTGATTAGGCCATAATATTGTAAATAATTATTCACTTGTGTTATCGAATTAAATTTAAAGTAAAGCCATACTTCCTTGACTATGCGCATTTTGTGTAGATTCCCTTATCATTGTGCTGCCATTTCCTCATTGTGTGTGTGTGTGTGTGTGGCCTGCTATTAAGTCTGTTACCATTATCTATTAGCGTAGGTCTATATATGTGTAACCCTGTTTTTTGGTTCATTTTTTTAATGAAACTATTCTGCTGGTGTCAACCCTCTTGTGTCTCTGACAGATGTGGAATGTTTGGTGGTGCATCTGAAATATGTTCACTGTTCTTGGAATAAGCAGGGGACTCCAGAGGTCAATTACACCTTCTACGGCTGGTTCGTAATCATTAGGGACAGTGACCCTGACAAACTCAAACACATTTTGTAATATCATCTGAATGCATCAAACTGTGAAGAGTAAAATATTGGACTTCCATAAAAGATAAAAGTAAAAGTATTTATTCAAAATAGGTGTTTGCGTGTGATTTGAACATCTGATGTTATACCACTATATCTGGGGTGCAATCACGTTCCATACACAACCATGGTCTGCAATTGTCATTGTGAAACTAAATTCTCTGATAGAGTCCACCTCGCCTGCTCCAGCTTAGTTGTTTTTCTCCATTTCAGCCAGTTTCCTATAATTTTATTCCTATTTATAGCTTATATTATAAATGTACAGTATTAGATATATGTCATTCAACATGTTAACTGCTACTGTAAACATTAAAGATTTCACACAAATAAAATTAAAATTATTAGAAATTTTTAATCACGTCACTTCTTTTGAAAGAATGAGCATGAGGTACTTCTGACCTTGTCTCTGATTGGCTATCCATGCTCATAGCATAGTGATTAATCATATAGAAGCTGAGAGACCTCACTGTAAGTAGGAGTAACAGGCTTGATTTGTTTCTTATTCTTTAACACTGAGCAAATACTTTTTTAGTTGGCTCTTCAGAGCATTAGCTCTTGTGTAATGGGCCCTAGTATCTGAATATAGCAAATTACAAAGAAAGACATCACCACCATACTTTGCTTTGTATGTGGAATATCTAAATAGTGATTTCTTTACAGGATCAAAGGTGCCGACGTCAGTGAGTGCCCCTCCTATCTGTCAGAGAACAACATAAACACTGGATGTAACCAGCCCTGTGGCTCACGGTTCAACTCATTTTACACCAGACTGGTTCATGAAAACCAGAGTTCCAAGGAGAAGGAACATGAGCTTAAAACAAAAGGTATGCTTATTTACTGGGGTTCAACATAACATTGGGAAGAACTTCCAAATAGTAAACCAATTAATGGAGAGACTTTTCTTTAATGATTTTTTATACCTACTGGTGCAGCACAACTGTAACTTAAATGTATAATATTTTTCCAGGAAAGGAACAACAGTGCTAGTATTTGGGAACAGGAAAATCAATTCATGGAAAAAAAAAAACTTCTACGGCTGAAAATGAAAATACATTGTCATAGTATGTCTGCCCTATTACATTGTCATCACATTGTATATTTTGTATCATTAAATGGTCTGTGTCGTCTCCAGTCAAGTTGAATCCACCAACCAACCTGACTGTCCATTATGGATCCGACTCTAACCTGTGGCTCAGCTGGACCCAGATTTCTTCTAATTGTGTGGAAAGTGAAGTTCGCTACAGGATCAACAACAGGAACTGGGCGGTAGGCAGTTTGGAGGAACAATAAATCTCTTTTTCAGTCTTTGTTGACTTATGCACCCATCTCCTTTCTCACCTCTATCTTACTGTCCACAGTCCTCTCGAGTCAGTATTGGGAAGCAGAATTACTGCCTCAACTTACCCTCCCACAGTTCCCTGTATGAGCTACAGGTGCGGAGCAGAATAGGGTACGCCTGTGGACTTTCCGAATTCTGGAGCGACTGGACTGAGCCTGTGGTCTGGGGATCCAACAATAGCACGGGTAAATTACCAAATGTCTGCTATCAAAAAGGCCTAGTCTATATACACGACGTTCCACTTCCGGGTTTGCATCGGCCATGACGATTGTGATTGGTTTAAAGAAATGCCAATAAACATCATGTTCAGTATCAGTCTGTTGCTGACCATTTAAACAAATAATAGAAAAATAACTTTGACATAATTTCTGAATCACACCATTCTGCATTATATGTTCTGTAAAAAAGGTTTTCATATCGGTGCACATCACAAAACACATATGCCGAAACCGAAAATTACCAGTAAGTCTGTAATAGGCCAATATCAGACGATACTGTAATATCAGCTAATCAATATATCTGTCTAACTCTAATCAAAGGTGGTTTTAACTCTCTGTACCTGCTGCCCGGCATGTGCACAATACAGTAAAGGTACAAGACTATGAAACAATTACAATCCACATCTCTCTCCTCCTCACAGACCCTAATAAAATGAACAGTTCAATGTCTGTGTGGACCCCAGTGCTGTCTGTGGTGGGTGCTTTTATCCTCATCGTACTGGTCATGATGTTGCTGCACAATGAAAGGTGGGTCATATGTCATGTATAAATGATGGTATATGGGTATGGTGTAGCCACAGAGTATCAACAATGTGTACCTATTTCCTCAGTTTATTTTTTATTTATACATTTACCTAAACTGTTTTAATTGCTTGCATTATGCTGTAAAAATGATAATTGTTTAAAGCAGCAGTAAGTGATGATGGAACTAAAATTCACATTTGGTAATGCACTTTCAATCATTTGACATGCAAGAGGCAATATTTCTGGATCCGTGGAATAGTATCTTTATCATCACAGTCCAAAAAAGTAGAATATCCCTAACCTCGCTCAACTACAGTGCTAAAGAGCTACAGGGAACAAAGGTAATGCAGATGAGCTGTTGTTGATATGATCATCTGAGAGTTAAAATGTGCCTGCCTCCCATACAGAATCAGAATCATCTTCATCCCTGTGGTTCCCAAGCCATCCCCAAACCTTCAAAACATCGAGGTTAGTAGTATCCAGAGCTCTGTGCCCGCCGTCACACTAAAGATTTGTATTCAAATCTTATCTCCTTTTATTTGGCAGCTAATAAAACTATAGACCAAAACTACTGCAGTCATTGAAAGAAATGCACAGGCCAGAAATGTACCATCATGTGAGGTGACAGCCAAACAAGTCATACATGTTGTTCTTTTTTAAAGGATTGGTTTAAATTCCCTGAAGGCCTGAAAGAGGGTTTAAACTACAATGAGCGTCCCTGCCCTGTGCGTGAGTACTGCCATGTCCGCCAGTCCGACAGCGAGAGCTCTGACTGCTCAACCTGCTCTGTCACCACCGACCAAACCGACTGCTCCGTCTTCATCCCTGTGAACGAATCGGACCTGCCTACTCCCTGCTCCTCTTCCATCTCACAGTTTTAGTCTCATCTGAGGAAGAGAAGCAGGTTTCTGTTTAGGAGGCATCTCAATCAGGGATCAGAAAATGGATCAAGATATGTTTGGTTTCCCCTATGAGAAGAAACCAGATATTTGTTCAAGGCACTGAAAAGCAATTGATTCAGTTAAAGCTATTAATGTTACAGAATATCAACAATATGATGCAGGAGTTACAGGTAAAAAAAAACCCTGATTATATTAGCATTTTTTACCACAAATAAATTCTGAACTACTTCATTTATATCACTTTTCATTAGTGGTATGTATTTACTCTTAAAACTTGCTTCACAGGGTACAGATAGGCCTAGCCTAGAAATCTGGACACACCCTAGCGACAGCAAATGTAATTTGCAGCCAGGCCAACATCTTGATGTGGGTCTGGGTTGTCAGGCTAAGATAGGCCTATATATTAATTACATTTACTGTAACAGAGTTTTCTCTATCAGTACATTGCACTATACCAGTATACTAAACAAAATTTAAGTTACCCTCACATATCTGAAAAAGGGCATGTAAAACTTCCTCTAATCCCTGATTTAAGAATGACTATAAGATAAACCTTTATTGATCCCAGAGGGGAAATTAGATTGTTATAGTAGCACAAAGACAGCAGTAGTACAGATAAATAGAGAAAGTAAAAGAATAAATATTAAGAGGTATATAAAAAACTAAACTAAAGTAAGAGTCAATTGAATAACGGTCAGCACCTATCAGTTATTCCTCAAACATAAAGTGTATTATTAAGAAAGACATGCATTTTTCTGTGTTTTATAACATTTGTATGTGTTGTTTTAGAATTGTATGAAATTGATCAAATCTAATATCCCAATATTTTGGGCAAAATACATTATTGGTGATGTAACAATATTCGACTATTTATATTTAATGTGAAGTACTGACAAAAAAACTCAATGCATAAAGGCCAAGAAGATAGATAGATAGATAGATAGATAGATAGATAGATAGACTTTTATTGATCCCAAAAATGGGAAATACAGTACGGTATAGAAAAGACCTTTACGACAACACTATCGCTTTTGTCCAAAGTGGCCGCTAGAATCAACACAAACTGAAAGTTACATATAGCCACTTTAAATGAAGCATTTCTAATTCACACTTTTGTTTAGAAGGACACCTTTTTTACTACATTTTGTTTTTATGTGCTGTTTTTCACACGTGTCTGATTATTAACATGCTTCCACAATTGATCATTCAAGTAGCCATTCAAGTCACATCTGCAGGAAAAAGTAATGAAGCTATTTTATGAACGGAAGCTGGCTAATCACCCTAATCATCACACACAGGCACTCTTTTACTCACACATAGATAATCACATTCAGGGCAGCACCCAACAAGAGTTGCAAAGCTGCTTAGTAGTAAATATGGTATATAGCCTTCTTATGTCTAATTTTAAATTGTTTTGTGATTGTCTTGCTTTGGGAAGTTGGTGCTTTTGTTCTGTAAATAAAAGTAAATATACTGCATTTCCTTCACATTATCAAGTATCTGCAGAACAGTTAACACAACTGGCAAATAAGTCAATGGGACCACAACCAGAGGACACATTTGAGGACCTGTGATTCCTTTGCTTTCAGTGTATATGAAAAAGAAGAAAAAATCTTTTGGCCTGAAATTGTAAACTGTAAAATTGTACAAGTGATTTGAGTGTCTAGGACTTGACACTTATTTGTGATGTGATGGCTGTAAGATGATCTCTGAGAATTAAGCTTTGTTTTGAACAACTACCAACTCCTACACAAATATTTGAATATTGGTCTACTGCTCCTCTAATACTTGCTCACCCACATGGTCATTGTATTGACATTTAACTTGATTTCTGGTCTTAGTCTTACTTATAATTTGGATGCAGCTGTGATGGTCTTGACTATGAAGTTTATGCACCATCATACAAGCCATGCTTTTTTAATTACTTTTAATGTAATATCAATTGTTGCATATAGTTTCAGACTCAGTTGTTTTGGTTTGTCTAAAAATATTATTCTAGAATGTATTTCTGAATATTTTTTAGTATCTTATTTTATTATATAATTTTACCACAACTGATGAAGACACAGAGATAAGCAAAAATGCCTTTGCATTTTCAACATATAAAACAAAAGAAAAAAGATCACACGAAACCACGTAATTTCCACACATACGCACAGAAAAAACTGTCCAATTTACTGGAAATGAGCTGAGCTGAATGTCGTCTGAGTCACAGATCAAATGGCATGTTAAAAGTTGGTCACAGATGTCAGGGTGGGTGCTTGTTCTTGATGAAATTAAATGAAAATGTAATCAGTTCAGTAATAACTCTTTTGGTAGGTAACATTGGTAGTTGGCAAAAGATAACTGACAAATTTGTGTTCTGGTATATATCATAAACAAAATTTCACAATGCAGTTATCATTTTATCTAACATTTTAGTGTATTTTGCAATTGCACAGAATGGACTAAGATCAACATTTTGTGTTGATTTTGATAAGCTTACAAGTTGTAAGCATGTCGACCAGTGCTGTTGTACTTCCGACTCAAGACGTGTTTCTATTTGTCTCGGACTTGTCTTAGACTAGGCCATTGGACTCGTAAATATTCTAGTTGGTCTCAACCGAGTCCAGCACTATATGCTTTTTTTTTCTAAAGTAACTTCCTCCCTCAAAACAAAACCACTGATAACGTGCGCTTGTTCTGAAAACAGGTATTGGTTTAATTCAAAAACCATCTACAACGGGCATTGAAATCGGTCGCTTGGTCTATGCCTGGCTGCGTCGTATACCTCAATCATCAGCCATCAATCATTATTATATTTTAGCCACAGACACAATGTCAGCAAGCACTCTGTACTATAGATTTTTCTAGACAAGTAAAAAGTTCAAGATCAATTTTTAGGGACACCTGTGATGCTTGTTATTTGTTACATTTTGCATTTGCAGTCCAGAATGTTGTTGTTACGCCATAATAAAAAGACTCAACATCTAAAAAGTGAAGTTGTACTACAGCTTTATGTAAATTGCTCTATTTAAAGTAAATAATATGGCCTCATTTGATCCTACAGTGTTGTTACTCTGCACTTGCTTTTTTGATAATTACAAATAAAAATGCAACATGATCATCTTAACCCTTGTGTCGACCCATCCAGTTTATTTGTCGTTTTGTATTGGCCTGGTTGGGGTCCCCACCCCGGTGACCCTCACGTACTACGTCATGTCGTTTCACATGAACCGGGGGAGGGGGGTTACCCCAAAGCTCAACGCCAGGCCAATGCAAAACGTCAAATAAACGTATAGGTAAACGTATACACAAGGATTAAGATATACTGTCTCTCACATCACATAAATTATAAACAGGTAAGTAAGTGGTCTTGAAGAGGATTCTTTTTTTCTGTCTCATTCTAGACTGTCTCTCATTTGGACTCGGTCTTGACTTTGACTTGAACCTCTTTGGACTCGGTCTTGATTGTGTCTCGACTAGTACTGGTCTTGGACTCGACAAATGTGGACTTGACTACAGCCCTGATACCAGTTTCATGAATAGTACACCTAATACACCCCAAATATACCAATTAGTAAGTTAGGTTAGTTAAATCAACAAAACAGGAGTCTGCCTACACTGTTACACACATTTGAAAGGATTAGTTATAATAATAATACAGCTTACTAAAAAATAGGTAGTCATTATGTCTTTAATTATGCAATAAAGAAGATTTAACGATATGTCTGGATGTTGTTATAATCACTTCAGATGTAAGTATACTTTCTTAATCTTTATTTCAGAAACAGTTTCCTCTGACAGGAAACAGAAAACCCACAATACTCAACTTTGGAACAGCACGCACAGAAAGTGACACATATCTGATATCACATGACCCTGTCATGAACAAAGTATGTTTAAGCCCTTAATTTATCCTCCTCTGCAGACATGCTTCACTGAAATACTGTCAATGTAGCCAAACTTACTTAAATTCACAACTTTTGTGCACATTTTGATTTCATTTGATTAAGTCATAAACAACATACACATGACACGCTTGTCCAAATATTCAAAAAAAGAACACAGGTAACACCTAAAAAGCATGATGTTTATTTGGCTTTTTCTCTACTTTCTTTTGTTAAAAAGTTAGGATGGTTAATGGCTTACTGTGAAATAGATTTTTTTAAAAGTCTTATTTTTTGCATGTGCTTTTTGACAACAAAAACCTCAAAACTCAAAAAGTGTTGTAACAAAATATTCTGACTTTGTTATGCGACATTAAATGCTGTTCAAGCTAAGTTTGCAAAACAGAAACGTGTCCAATATATAGTTGTTTATTATAGGCCTACACTCATTTGCCATAGTTTAAAATGATTAGTTCCTGTAGCTCTAGGGCTTTCAGAGTTAACATTGGTTTAATGCCAGTAATTGCTGCCCTATTTCCATGCCATCATTCTGTATTCAATACACTAGCCCAGGTTTTGAGATATCCATCTCTAAGATTTATTTCTCCACCTCAGCATCTCTCCACCTGCTCCTCTTCCACCTCCACTGTTCTTGTCTCAGAGGAACAAGTTTCTGCAAAGAAAGCATCTCAAATAGAGGTGCATTTCCAAAACCTTTACAATCCCAATTGCACTACACACATTTACCACATTAAGCAACTGAAAATAACTTAGCCAGTTATACAGAACAGTTCCTTTAATGCATTGGAGACAGTTTGTCTTACGTTAAGTTATAAATGTTCTAAGTTGTATAAGTCTGTGTTGAGTGATTGCTATTATTCTTTTCTATAACCTTTGTAGCAAACTGACACCGCATGTGTTTGAATTTTGACAGCAAGGGATTTGATTTTCAAAAACACAATGAGCTTTAAGTTGTTTGTGAGTTAAACAAAAACTTAAATGCCAGGACTCTGCTGTTCACTTACTTCAGCAGTAGACCAAATGTACATGGCTGTTGCAGCAATGCCTAAAGGTACCCACTTAGTTCACTAGGCCTACTAAACTTAACACCGTTTTTGGAAGTTAAAAACAGGTTATACAACTGTGGAAAAGACTTTTATTGGTTTTGATGACCAAATAAATGTAGTGTGTTGTTTCACCTATATTTAATTAAAGAAATGTTTTACAAATTGTCTGTGTGTGTGTTCACATTACAGCCATACAGAAGAAGGCCTAACTGTATGCATGTCATCTTGATCTATAATATGTAGAGAGCTTCCTCTGACAGGAAACAAAACCCACGACAGTCAGATTAGGAGCAACCAACACAGAAGTGAAATATGCGACACATCGATACTGAATTATGTAGAAGTAGATTTGCGTCGATGCTGAGAGCATCCTGTTTCTGTGTGCCACGATGCTGAAGAGACTGCTTCTGCTTCTCTGTCTGACAGGACATGTGTTTGCCAAAGAACCCCCCGGTAAGAACATTTAAAATGTACATTTTGAATTATAGGTAAATTGTGTTCTCTGTCGTAGAGTTATACTCTCTTTACCAAGGTTACTCTGTAACCGAAAGATGTTTTAAATAACTGTTTTTAGACTGTTTGGATGTGTCTGACCAATGAGTTATAACATTTGCTTAAAGGCTTTTGGTCTAATTGTATTGTTTTACATTTGACTATTTTGATGTGAAGCTGCTTTTGTTCATTCATTTTGTATCTATAATATTAGTTGATAATCCATATTAAACAAAAATGTTAACTATGTATGAGTGATTTTCACTGTATTTTTGATCACTTTTTAAAAAATAAAATCAAGATTAGAAACAGCACAACTGCCTTGAAATGTGATTAGGCCATAATATTGTAAATAATTATTCACTTGTGTTATCGAATTAAATTTAAAGTAAAGCCGTACTTCCTTGACTATGCGCATTTTGTGTAGATTCCCTTGTCATCATTGTGCTGCCATTTCCTCATTGTGTGTGTGTGTGTGTGTGTGTGTGTGTGTGTGTGTGTGTGGCCTGCTATTAAGTCTGTTACCATTATCTATTAGCGTAGGTCTATATATGTGTAACCCTGTTTTTTGGTTCATTTTTTTAATGAAACTATTCTGCTGGTGTCAACCCTCTTGTGTCTCTGACAGATGTGGAATGTTTGGTGGTGCATCTGAAATATGTTCACTGTTCTTGGAATAAGCAGGGGACTCCAGAGGTCAATTACACCTTCTACGGCTGGTTCGTAATCATTAGGGACAGTGACCCTGACAAACTCAAACACATTTTGTAATATCATCTGAATGTATCAAACTGTGAAGAGTAAAATATTGGACTTCCATAAAAGATAAAAGTAAAAGTATTCAAAATAGGTGTTTGCGTGTGATTTGAACATCTGATGTTATACCACTTTATCTGGGGTGCAATCACGTTCCATACACAACCATGGTCTGCAATTGTCATTGTGAAACTAAATTATCTGATATAGTCTATCTCGCCTGCTCCAGCTTAGTTGTTTTTCTCCATTTCAGCCAGTTTCCTAAAATGTTATTCCTATTTATAGCCTATATCATAAATGTATTACATTTATGTCATTCAACATGTTAACTACTGTAAACCTTAAAGATTTCACACAAATAAAATTTCAATTATTTGACATTTTTAATGTCACTTGTTTTTAAAGAATGAGCATGAGGTACTTCTGACCTTGTCTCTGATTGGCTATCCATGCTCATAGCATAGTGATTAATCATATAGAAGCTGAGAGACCTCACTGTAAGTAGGAGTAACAGGCTTGATTTGTTTCTTATTCTTTAACACTGAGCAAATACTTTTTTAGTTGGCTCTTCAGAGCATTAGCTCTTGTGTAATGGGCCCTAGTATCTGAATATAGCAAATTACAAAGAAAGACATCACCACCATACTTTGCTTTGTATGTGGAATGTCTAAATAGTGATTTCTTTACAGGTTCAAAGGTGCCGACGTCAGTGAGTGCCCCTCCTATCTGTCAGAGAACAACATAAACACTGGATGTAACCAGCCCTATGGCTCACGGTTCAACTCATTTTACACCAGACTGGTTCATGAAAACCAGAGTTCCAAGGAGAAGGAACATTATCTTAAAGAAAAAGGTATGCTTATTTATTGGGGTTCAACATAACATTGGGAAGAACTTCCAAATAGTAAACCAATTAATGGAGAGACTTTTCTTTAATGATTTTTTACTGGTGCAGCACAACTGTAACTTAAATGTATAATATTTTTCCAGGAAAGGAACAACAGTGCTAGTATTTGGGAACAGGAAAATCAATTCATGGAAAAAAAAAACTTCTACGGCTGAAAATGAAAATATATTGTTAGTATGTCTGCCCTATTACATTGTCATCACATTATATATTTTGTATCATTAAATGGTCTGTGTCGTCTCCAGTCAAGTTGAATCCACCAACCAACCTGACTGTCCATTATGGATCCGACTCTAACCTGTGGCTCAGCTGGACCCAGATTTCCCAGATTTCTTCTAATTGTGTGGAAAGTGAAGTTCGCTACAGGATCAACAACAGGAACTGGGCGGTAGGCAGTTTGGAGGAACAATAAATCTCTTTTTCAGTCTTTGTTGACTTATGCACCCATCTCCTTTCTCACCTCTATCTTACTGTCCACAGTCCTCTCGAGTCAGTATTGGGAAGCAGAATTACTGCCTCAACTTACCCTCCCACAGTTCCCTGTATGAGCTGCAGGTGCGGAGCAGAATAGGGTACGCCTGTGGACTTTCCGAATTCTGGAGTGACTGGACTGAGCCTGTGGTCTGGGGATCCAACAATAGCACGGGTAAATTACCAAATGTCTGCTATCAAAAAGGCCTAGTCTATATACACGACGTTCCACTTCCGGGTTTGCATCGGCCATGACGATTGTGATTGGTTTAAAGAAATGCCAATAAACATCATGTTCAGTATCAGTCTGTTGCTGACCATTTAAACAAATAATAGAAAAATAACTTTGACATAATTTCTGAATCACACCATTCTGCATTATATGTTCTGTAAAAAAGGTTTTCATATCGGTGCATATCAAAAAACACATATGCCGAAACCGAAAGTTACCAGTAAGTCTGTAATAGGCCAATATCAGACGATACTGTAATATCAGCTAATCAATATATCTGTCTAACTCTAATCAAAGGTGGTTTTAACTCTCTGTACCTGCTGCCCGGCATGTGCACAATACAGTAAAGGTACAAGACTATGAAACAATTACAATCCACATCTCTCTCCTCCTCACAGACCCTAATAAAATGAACAGTTCAATGTCTGTGTGGACCCCAGTGCTGTCTGTGGTGGGTGCTTTTATCCTCATCGTACTGGTCATGATGTTGCTGCACAATGAAAGGTGGGTCATATGTCATGTATAAATGATGGTATATGGGTATGGTGTAGCCACAGAGTATCAACAATGTGTACCTATTTCCTCAGTTTATTTTTTATTTATACATTTACCTAAACTGTTTTAATTGTTTGCATTATGCTGTAAAAATGATAATTGTTTAAAGCAGCAGTAAGTGATGATGGAACTAAAATTCACATTTGGTAATGCACTTTCAATCATTTGACATGCAAGAGGCAATATTTCTGGATCCGTGGAATAGTATCTTTATCATCACAGTCCAAAAAAGTAGAATATTCCTAACCTCGCTCAACTACAGTGCTAAAGAGCTACAGGGAACAAAGGTAATGCAGATGAGCTGTTGATATGATCATCTGAGAGTTAAAATGTGCCTGCCTCCCATACAGAATCAGAATCATCTTCATCCCTGTGGTTCCCAAGCCATCCCCAAACCTTCAAAACATCGAGGTTAGTAGTATCCAGAGCTCTGTGCCCGCCGTCACACTAAAGATTTGTATTCAAATCTTATCTCCTTTTATTTGGCAGCTAATAAAACTATAGACCAAAACTACTGCAGTCATTGAAAGAAATGCACAGGCCAGAAATGTACCATCATGTGAGGTGACAGCCAAACAAGTCATACATGTTGTTCTTTTTTAAAGGATTGGTTTAAATTCCCTAAAGGCCTGAAAGAGGGTTTAAACTACAATGAGCGTCCCTGCCCTGTGCGTGAGTACTGCCATGTCCGCCAGTCCGACAGCGAGAGCTCTGACTGCTCAACCTGCTCTGCCACCACCGACCAAACCGACTGCTCCGTCTTCATCCCTGTGAACGAATCGGACCTGTCTACTCCCTGCTCCTCTTCCATCTCACAGTTTTAGTTTCATCTGAGGAAGAGAAGCAGGTTTCTGTTTAGGAGGCATCTCAATCAGGGATCAGAAAATGGATCAAGATATGTTTGGTTTCCCCTATGAGAAGAAACCAGATATTTGTTCAAGGCACTGAAAAGCAATTGATTCAATTAAAGCTATTCATGTTACAGAATATCAACAATATGATGCAGGAGTTACAGGTAAAAAAAACCCTGATTATATTAGCATTTTTTACCACAAATAAATTCTGAACTACTTCATTTATATCACTTTTCTTTAGTGGCATGTATTTACTCTTAAAACTTACTTCACAGGGTACAGATAGGCCTAGCCTAGAAATCTGGACACACCCTAGCGACAGCAAATGTAATTTGCAGCCAGGCCAACATCTTGATGTGGATCTGGGTTGTCAGGCTAAGATAGGCCTATATATTAATTACATTTACTGTACCAGAGTTTTCTTTCTCTATCAGTGGTCCGTACATTGCACTATACTAGGAGAAAACAAATTGAAGTTACCCTCACATATCTGAAAAAGGGCATGTAAAACTTCCTCTAATCCCTGATTTAAGAATGACTATAAGATAAACCTTTATTGATCCCAGAGGGGAAATTAGATTGTCATAGTAGCACAAAGACAGCAGTAGTACAGATAAATAGAGAAAGTAAAAGAATAAATATTAAGAGGTATATAAAAAACTAAACTAAAATAAGTCAATTTAATACAATAAAATACAATAAAAGTCTTAAAAAGGTCAGCACCTATCAGTTATTCTTCAAACATAAAGTGTATTATTAAGAAAGACATGCATTTTTTTCTGTGTTTTATAACATTTGTATGTGTGTATTGTATGAAATTGATCAAATCTAATATCCCAATATTTTGGGCAAAATACATTATTGTATATTATATATTTGTTATATGACTATTTGTATTTAATGTAAAGTACTGACAAAAGACACAATGCATAAAGGCCAAGAAGATAGATAGATACATTTTTATTGATCCCAAAAATGGGAAATTAGAGTGTTACAGCAGCAAAATATCAGACACACAGCAAACATACAGAATATACATGAAATAATAGGATACAATATACATGAAATAATAGAATACAAAAACAAATATTTAAAATATATACAAGTTGGGAATAGAAATGAACAACTACTTAAATAGTATTAATAAAGACGTAAGTAAACCTATTGTGCAAGTTGCACTTAGTGCAGTATTGTGATGTATATGAGTCTTATCTAACACTCAGAGATGAAGTGTTAAAAAGTTGTATTGCCTGTGGTAGGAATGATTTCTTGTGGCGGTCCGTGCAACATCGAAGCTGTCGGAGCCTCTTAGAGAAGGTGCTCCTCTGTTGGACCAGTGTGGTGTGGAGAGGGTGGTTGGGTTATCAATGATAGATAACAGTTTGTTCAGTGACCTCCTCTTCACCACAGCTTCAAATGTGTCCTGTTTCGCAGCCAAGAAGGCAGCATTCATTGTTCACTCACTCAGCTAGTCAAATTACCACATTCTAATAAGGCACAAGGTTCGAAATCATCACTAACTAATGCTATATCTGCAACCTTGGGGTTGTCAAGTCTAAAAAAATCCCTCTGAGCTCCTCCAACACTACAAAAAAATATCTGTTATTAGCAATTTAACGCCTGGACAGATTATTGTAAAAACCCTTTCTTAATGACTTTACTAACATCATTAGGAAAGTTGAAAGATGTTTAAATAACATTTATAATTGCAGACTTGGGGGGTTATTAGAAAGTGAGAAACCATTGGCATCTATTAATGGATTATTATATTTATAACTGCATTATTACCAAATAGAAAGTATAAAGAGGCAACCCAAAATGTGCTCTTATTAAAGGCCTTCCAATTGATTTATAAATCACTAGTAATTGACTCATTATGCCCAGTGACAGACTGGGATCAAAAAACGGCCCTGGCATTTGCAACACACCGGCCCTATTTTTGTCAATAATCTTTGTCCTAGGGTCCCTGTCTGATAGGGTTTTTGCTTTTAGATGTTTTATTACAGAAAGTGACCCATGCCCAAAATAGTCATTCTGTCATTTTATTACTTATGGATGGAATTTTAGTAAAAAGTAAAATGATTCCTTTTTTTTCTGGGGGACCCCAGACCCCACTTTGGGAATCACTGTAGCAGGCAAATAGAATAGTTTTAACCCAGCCTCATATTTTTTGTATTATATTCCCATAATTTTGAATGTTACCTATCTTAATTGAATGTACTTTTTCAACATGGTTGGACGTTTCTGCAACCTAGGCCTACTTGTATTTTAGTGTTTGTGTTACTGTATCTGTTTTTGATTAATAAATGTGCATGTCTAAAGTTCTGTGACATTACTTGTACAACTGAAATGATTGATATTAAGGTAACCTAGTTCAATCTCCTCAGTCCAGTTATCTCACTGTCCATTAGAGGGAGTGCAGTGAGTGTCCCACACACAGTACGGAACTGAGTCAACGCATTTTTCAGATTCAAGAAAGGTAGGGCGCAGGGCGGCTGGCCCCCGCAAGAAGAGAGATATACAGTCAGCTACTTCCCTAGCTGAACCGATCAGCTATCGCAATCAATTGATGTCTTCAGATGAGATTTAAGATTTTACTGTGCATTTAGTTGGTTTGATTCGCCGTTGGTCGTCCAAAAATTACAACCCGAGAAAATGACAGACCCTGCGGTGGCCGACACTCGCCGGTTGAATTCCAAGCCCCAGGACCTGACGGATGCTTACGGCCCCCCCAGCAATTTTCTGGAGATAGACGTTTATGATCCACAAATCGTTGGAGTTGGACGGAACCGTTACACAAACTATGAAGTTCGCATGCGGGTAGGTGTTCGAATCACAAGCCAAAAACTGTTGCAGCGTTAGCTTTTATTTGCTAAGCTAACTGGTAATTACAGTGTTGTTGCTAGCCAGTTAGCATGTTTATTCGCTGTGCTGAAGTCAAGTCAACACGGGGAGCCACATTTTTGTCCAAGGATGGCGTAGGCATGGGGAAGGCTTGACCCGCCCTACTCTCCCTCTGAATGGCTAGTACTCGTTGCCTGCTCTGGTTGGGTTGGTTAGGTTTAGGCAAGAGGAGTGGAATTGGTTATGGTTAGGGTAAGAATGTCAGGATAAGCCAATCAGAGGCAGAGTAGGGCGGGATATGCCTTCGCCTTCCTGTGGAAAAAATACTCACATCCCCGTTGCTGTTACGTCTAAGATGGGCGCTTTGAGTAGGTGAAGATGGCGCTCCAGTAAAAATCAGGACCGGGGATTGTCAGAGGCCTGTCAGAGGCTGCTTGCTTGAGGTAGTTCGCAAGGCTGGCGTGCAGAAGTTTCGTGACATAACCCACGTCTTCCAGCATGAAAGCAGATTGACAATGTTAAGCCATGGCACTTAACGTTATAGTTAAATGCCTTTTAAACTAACTGCAATGTAGCTAACTAGCTAGCATTAAATACATTGAAACAGAAGGAAACATTACGACAGTAAAAACCAGGGGGACCCAGCAGACACCGTGAAGCTAGCTAAATGCTACATGCACTTTAGTTACCAAGAAAGTAAAGACTCATTTAACATTGTCTGCCTATCTAGATGTCTAACGCCAAGTATGCTTGTCGACAACATAAACATAAACAGACATGACTAGCTAGCTACTGTTCTTCGGTAAACTAATGAGAAGAGTAAGGATAGCTGTTAATGTTACACCTTGACATGTACAGAAAACGCTACTTAAAGGTCCCATATCATGCTCCTTTTAAGGTCATATTTGTGTTTTTAGTTTTTACTAGAACATGTTTACATGCTTTAATGTTCAAAATATTATTTTCTGCATATACCTATATTCACCCTCTGTCTGAAACGGTTCGTTTTAGCTGTAACCGCACTGTAGCAGAACACTTTCTACCTATAGTATAGTTGGGACATCACAAACATACTGAACATACTGAAGTCCCTAGGCTTCTTTAAAGCCACCGTTTCTGAATACGGGCTTTGTGAATTTATCTGAGGATTGAGCGTGTTGATACTTTCACAGTATTTATATACCACGTCAACCTGCTTTATAATTAAAAAAAAAAATACAAGGAAATCACATTTTTACAAAATGCGACCTTTAACCTAGGAGGAATGCTAAAAAATGTTGGTGGTTTTATGGAAACGGGATAAATGGCATGCTTATCCTTATTAAACAGTTACTGTAACTAGTTGTAGTAAGTAGTACTTAAACGTCCTTCTCTAGTAAACAAAGGCAGACAAAATCGCTGACACTGCTAAGTTTAATGAAAACATTTTCAGGAAGCTGATGCTAACATTGCAATTGCATAATTGTAACTTAACAGGCTTGTCTTGACTACAACTCCTCATTTTGATGGCCTTCTCCTAGGAGAGTTTACCCATCATAATATAAACAAGTTACTGTTTTCACCACTTGAATGGCCCTTTTAACACAACATTCATAGATTCATGCAGCAGGTGGGATAGTTTCTTGGATCAGAGGTGTGGGGTTAACTAGTTTAAGGTATTTTTTGTTAACTTGCATATCCAAATAGTGTGTTCTCACAATAACAGACAAACGTAAACAAACCAGATCAGTCTAGTTAAAAGACGCCAACCTTCACTGGAAAGGATCCCACTCACTGTACAGCAGTGAATCATGGGAAAGTCATGCAAAAGGATCACCTATTCTATAACCACTGAAACATTGAGAGATACTATGAATTAATTCATCACTTAGAGCAGTTGGTGTCAGTTGCACACACAATCTGCCTTTTGAATCAAAACTTTTCAGCATTCTGTGAACAGGTTTGCTTGGCAGGCATCTTTAATTGTATTTCAAATTAACACATGAAACAATAGGGTTAAAAATCACTTTTTATGCACAAACCATTCATTGAATTCCCCAGTGAGTAGAAGTTTCCTCAAATGATTTCTGGCCAGATACAACTAGGTAAGTAATCCATAAGTGGATTGACAGAAAATGAATTTTGATTATTAATAACCATTTGCTGCTCCAATGTGAGGATTTGTAGTTTTTTTCTCTTTCTTTAAATAATTGAAATTAAATATCTTTGGGTTTTGGACTGTTGGTAGGACATAAGGAATTTGAAGACAACACATTGGGATAATAATTATTCATTATTCACATCCTGTAAACTAAAAGATTAATCATTTGCCCATAAAAAAAAAAACCTATAATGAAAATAAACATTACTTGCAGCAACAGATACAACTGAAAAGGTTTACATAGAAAAATAACCACATTCTACACAGTGTAATCATAGACTTTTATGCAATTTATTTACTCAAATTATGTTGGTAAGATATTTATTGTTGCTTAGGGCACATCCACAATGCCTCCAGCACTCGTCATGATAGTTGTCAACTATTCAGCAAGCCTTGTTCTCACTATCGAACAGCAACCGTGTCTAAATGTTTGAATTTAGTATAAATCAAGAGCTGTTTTTTTTTCTTCTTCTCTGTGTAGACAAACCTTCCCATTTTCAAACTGAAGGATTCCTGTGTAAGAAGAAGATACAGTGACTTTGAGTGGTTAAAGAATGAGCTGGAAAGAGACAGTAAGGTGAGTGAGCAATAATGTTGTGTTTCAGGCTAATCATAGACCTTTTTCACAGCAGACATTTTTGACTTGTCATAGTAGGAAAAGCACAGCTGAAATTGATAACCTTAACGATGGCTCAATTCCATCAAGTGTCCCAGTAAGCTATTTCAGTGAGTCAGCATGCACAATACCAGGGCCTCTCCTAAGTGGAATGCAGCCATCATTAATGGGCTTGAATACACCTGTGCTTTTCCTACTATGACATGTCAATATGTCTGCCGTGAAAAAGGTCTATTGTAGCAGGTTGGCTGGTGCAAACTAGTACCGGTAATTACAATGATG